>NC_143487.1:30537511-30837511 GCF_027475165.1 Benincasa hispida
TTGGAACAACGTGCTAGTATTCTATTTTTATTCTCGTTTTTCATAGTTTTTGCACTTCCTTGGGATCTAATTTTTTTTCCATTCTTAAAAATTTCTACCCCAATAACAGTTTTTGAAAAAAATTTAAAGGTTAATATAGTGCTACAATTTTTGCAAGAGTAAGGGTATATTCTTAATCAAAAGACGAAATTCTGGATATTTTTTTTATTACTTGTATCTTACAATTTTATTAATTACTCCAAGTTCGGGCTCGAGTAACCATGCTCGTGCATATAAAGAAATAAATTTTTAATACATTTCTCTTTATTTTTTTCTCAAAAATTTTATTGTTTTGTAACCATTTTCAAAAAGAATTTCTAAATTTTTTTGATTATTTAGCGGATTCGAGAATTAATTCATGAAACTAATTCTCATTTCCGAATCTCTCTGATTTGGTTATGAGAAGATAGAGTACATAGCTCCTAATTCTTCATCTTTTTCATCCTCTTTGATTTTCATGTTACTAATTTTAAGCTATTTTTCATCCAATTTAAATCCTTTCTCCGTCGATCGCACATCATAGATTAGGTGTTGCGTAAATCTTTAGGAGCAACTGATTTCTTACAATTTACCATTGAGGTTGCGTCGTTTATGCTTTAAAGCTAGTGGGTTCGTCCAGGAACAATGATCTGCATTTAGTCCTATTATCTTCTCCTAAAGTCAAAGTAGAAGTGTTTAAAAATTATCTAAAAGAAGAGTTTGAGTTCGAATTCATATTAAAGATGTATATAGTTATGTGTCCTTGTGCAATGTAAAATGTTTGACTAAGTTTGAAATTTAATTGTGATAAATGAAAATTTTTCATATTTGATTATAAGTGTTTTTTTATGACTATCATTTTTGTTTTTAAGTTATTGAATTAAATGAATACGCACAACTTATAAAAACATAGACAAATCCAAACCCACAAAAATTTTATGAAACCCAAAAATAATTTTATGAAATCAAAAAGTGAGACTCAAATTTTTAATTCCTAATCACATATTAAGAAAAAAAAAGTACATACTACATTTTAGCTTTCCATAGCTTCTTAATTTTCAATCATTGTTGTCGAATCACAAATGAAAGACATCTATTTTTTTCATTAATAATCAATAGTATATTCTCAATTCAAAATATTTTAATGGGAAACATATCTTTTTAGTACGTGAGTTTTCAAGAATATTTGCATTTGGTCCTTAAGATTTTAATTAGGTCATTTTAGTCCTCTAGTTTTACAAAATATGTTTAAAAGGTCCTTATTCACATTTCCTAAATTAATTGGATATTTTTTTATATTCTTTTAAATTTTGAAAATTATTTCAAATGATAAAACTGTTGAAAATATTTATAAAATATAATAAAATTTTAGAACTATCAGTGATAGACGTTGATATATACTAATATACTTCTATCAGTGTCTATTAATGTCACTGATAGACACTGGTAGAAGCCTATCAGTGTTTATCAGCGTTTATCATTGGTAATTCTAAAATTTTTCTATGTTATGTAAATATTTTGGTTCATTTTTTTATATTTGAAAAGACCCTTTAAATTTTTATATGACATTTTTAAATAAAAGTATATTTTCTCTCTCCTATCTCTTCCTATTCACTCACCTTTCTCACTCTTCTCTCTCCTCCCCTCCCCACGATTCTTCTCTCTTTCTCTTGCTCTTTCCCTCCCTTCACCATTCTTCCTTCATTACTGATCCATTTTCTTCAATATTAGAGCGTTTATTTCAAGAAGTCAATCCAGAAGGAAAAAATTTTAGAGATCTCGTGAACCACCACGATTGAATTTGACAACACCAACTTGGCAAGAACTTGTTTTTTATTCAGTACCATTGGCACGGATAGAAAAAAAAAATCGCAAGTTTTTATATAAACATTTCAAAGATTTTTTACAATTTCATGATCTTTATTTGTATCAAGCTCTGCTGATTTAAAATTATTGAGTGCAAATCTGATAGTTGAAATGATCAGTAGCTTGTTAAAATAATTAATATGGGCACAAACATTCCCATAAAAATTAAAACTTGTTAGAACTTTAATCTTTCTCTACTTGACAACATGGGCTATCTCATGAAAGTTTAGAAGGTTTGAAGAATAAAAGAAAATGAGAGGCCAAAGAGGATGTGTCCATTGGAGAAGGAAGAGAAGAGATGGAACTGGGAAATTCGGAATGATGATGGAAGAATGAGAGGTGAAGAGAGAGGAGAGAGAAAATATATTTTTTATTTATAAATGTCATATCAAAATTGAAAAGAATTTTAAAAATATCTAGTTAGTATAGAAAATGAGAATAACCACCTTTTAATCCTATTTTGTAAAACCAATGGATTAAAATGGTCGAATTGAAACCACAAAGATCAAATGCACATATTCTTGAAAACTTGGAGACGAAAAAGATATTTTTCCCTATTTTAATTTATATACCTAAGATATAGCATGTATCTTATCTGTGTAAGATCATTATTGCTATGCTATGTTTGCATGTCTTATATATCTAAGAGCATGCATGTCTTAATGTTTAAGGAAATAATATTAGTTTGATATCTTTTTTTTTCTTTCTTTACTTTAAATATATAAAAATATGCATGCACCAAAGTGCAATGAAAAAGTATTTATGTGTAAGGAAATATATATAAGAGTATGCATTCACCAAAATGTGATGAAAAGGTATTATATAAAGTGAGTTACAAAAGCTAAAACCACATTGTTGTAGAATAGATATGGTCAATGAAAATATGAATACACAAGTTTTTTTTTATTACTCTCACTACAATGGTTGCATTTTCTCTTTGTGTTTACTCTCGTACGTCATGCTTTCTCTTTTGTTCAATATATCTAAGTGAAATACATAGATGTATCCTAGACTGCACTATTTTTGTGGTACTCACTCGCAATCACATAAAAGAGACAAAAAAAGTTATAATTATTTATTTCAAATGAATAGTTTGTCATATAATAAACTTATAATCACAATTGAATGAAAATCTAACTTTTATTTGAATTTGATGTAGATGTGGAATTCAAGGTAGGACATTCTCAACCACTAGTTTCTGATTTAATCTGCTTAGACACTAGTGCTTCTCAAAATGAAAAATGCCAAAATTTGTGTATTCGACGAAGATTTAAAAATGGAAATTACGTCTCTGAAGATGGACAAGTGTTTTGTTGTTGTAACTCTTCAAATTATTTGAAACCTCCGCATTTTTCTTGTTAATGCTATTAATCATGCAAAAAGAGATAGAGTATAACCCTTTTCTCTACACAAGACACAAAATATCATAAATCTTAAAAACAACACATGCTTGGAATGAGGATCATGTGCAATTCCATTATTCGTGGGAGATTTTATAATTTGTAAATTTAAATTTATTTTTATAGGTTAATTAAATTGTAAGTTTTGTCCTTGTGGTTCAAAGAAAGTTAGAATAATAACCTTGTACTTTAACTTTTGATGGAAATATTAATATTCGATGTTTAAGAATTAAATTAATAAACTAATCAATTACTAGGGTTTAAGGCACAAATACCAAAACCTTTTTAGCTTTAACTTTTTTCTATTTTTCATTGCCATTATAGGGCTTTTACTTGTAAGGATTGTTCTTATAAAGTTTTTAAAATTAGATTTGTATATCCACTATTGAAGAGAATTCTTTTTTCATCTTGTTTTATTTCATCTCGAAACCCTTGTATGATTTTCTCTTCATCCAAAACAAGAGAGAGAGAGAGAGTAAGAAAAAATTAAATGAAAAGAAAGCACAAAAGTAATTGTTGTTTTGGTTTGAGATCGATTTTCCAGAAATAAAACAAAAATTATTGAGTGTGAGGAACGATTATTTAGGTGTTCGTGATTGATTTCCATAATATTTTATTAAATTTCTAATATATTTGTAAATATTATTGCACGTTTGCTTATTGTTTTTGTCACACGTCCTCCTAGATTATCCTATTAATCTAGAAGAGAATGTGATGACAGCAGTTTCCAACCATTTTGAAAGCATATAACTAAGTACCATCATACCTTAGGTACTATTACCCAAATACCTTCTCAATTCCTTCAGTATCGGGTTTAACATAATCATCATAAATACTCATACGGTAAAATATGTATACTTGAAAGCATGAATAACCTAAAACATGTGCTTAACGTTTCTATCATGTGATCATGATTTTCTAACACATGCTTTTAAAACATAAAATTTGTAAATACTGAGGATCATGCTTTCATAAACTTCTTTAAACTGAGTATGCATTAATAACCTCTTTGAAAAACTAGTTTGCTTGGAAACTACTTAAGCATATCATAAAGTGAGGGAAACATGATTCTAAACTTTTAAGTAGATATGTGCTTGCTAAAACATTTGAAAAACACTTAGTTTTTCCATTCACAATTTCCTGCTCGATCCTTTGGATTTATAAGCCTCTCCTAATTGAACTTGGCGTGAAAATCACATTTTTAACTTAAGGTTATCCAGTCAAAACTCTGCATAAACAATCATTTTGCCATAATTCCCTTAACCCCTAAATAATCCCCAAAATGGAAAAATTTTAGGGTTTAAGCATCCTTAGCCTTTAAATTATTCAAACAAGTTCAAAAGAAAAAACAACCGTAAATCTTCCAAATTTATTATAAAATCACTTTTCCAAGTTGCATCTTTCAGTTCAAAGATAGTCTTAAACAAATAGCTCCAAATTATTTAAACGACCTTAAATCTAAAAAATAGGATGTTGATGATGGGCAAAAGATGTCAGACATCATCTTCATCCATCAGACCACCAATTTTCTACAAGTTGCTTTGTTTTTCAACATCTACTTTCAAGCTTTTAAATTTCGATTTCACCCAATCAGCCCCAAAACCACTAAAATTTCTTCAACAAAACTCATTAACTACCTCTAAATCAAATTATCCAATAAGTTAGAGTTCACGAATTACCTTGGATAGCTCAAAATTTTGATTGAATCTCGACTACCCTGTTTTGCGAAATTTTGCGCAACCCACTATTTTCCTCAAAATTGATGGTCTTCCCGAATTCTTTCTCCTCAAGCAGCCCTCAAAGTTCTTCCTTACTCAATTATCTTCAACATTTGTGAACCAAATATCTCGATTGATCAACTGGTTTGAGGGAAATTCTTCAAATTCTCCACGGGTATAAAACTGTACGTAACAGTAACATTTATAGCTTTCAGCCCTTAATTAATCAATTTCTAAACCAAATTCCCTCACATTTCTTGTATTAAACTCATAAAAAACCTCTTAATTTACTAACCTGAGGATTTGCAACTTTAAAGTTCCTTGAAAACTTCAAAATCAGCTTTAAAGTTCCTTGAACACTTCAACTGAATTCCCGTATAACCTCAGTTTACCTAAAAATTCATCAATTTGCATCCATAATTTGCACGAACATCCTTCATGAAAATCTTTAATAAGCCTCTTTTCGTGCTAACCCAAAATTTCAGCTTCTAATTCCTTTTCTACAGCTCGGAGTTTTCAAAACACCACAACTTGCTTGAAACTGCACGAATTCATATCAACCTCGAGTCTTTTCCGTTTTTCACCATCTTTCTAGTTGAGATTCACTTTGGCAGCCCTAGAATGTCTTCTCCACTCAAATCCCTATGGATTTATGAAAGAAATTTCAAAATTGCACGATATATTTCTAAACACCGACCTTCACAATTTGCTACTTTATATGCACCGCCAGCACCTTTTTATTCTCCTTAAAAATTTTGCCAGCAGCTACTTTAAATTGAATACCCCACTAAATTAGGCTAGATTACTCCCCTTTTGTTAATATTTAAACAATTAACCCCTTTAAATTTATATATAAAAAAATATTAAATACTTTTTGCCAAATTCCGCATTTAATTCTTACTTAATTGCTCCACTCTTCCAATTACATAATCAAGTTTTATCTCTTTTCCTTTATCACCTAGAAAATTTCCTTTTAATTGCATATTCACATACTCCTTTTTATTGAAACACCTTACCAAATAAACCCATCTTACTCAACATGCTTTAAAAACAATAAATAACATTGTAAATTGTCAAGCATAGACATTAAGGAATTCAAAATCTAGAGTTTACAATTTACCTTCCCCTTGTGAAAATTCGTCCTCGAAATTTGTTGCAAGTCCATCAACTAAATAGATGAGGGTATCAGCTTCTCATTTTCTCTTCAGTCTCCCAGATGGCTTCCTCAACTCCGTGATTCTTCCATAATACAATTACTAAAGTGGTTCCTCAACATAATACCAAAATTCGTCCTCCTCTTTCCTGTCGAGGATTTCTATTGGTTCTTCTTCGTAAGTAAAATTTTCTTTTAACTGCACTGGTGGTTCTGATAATACATGAGTAGGATCTGGTACGTAGTTCCTCGACATCAATACATGGAAGACATCATATATACAAGATAGTCCTGGAGGTAAATCTAACCTAAAAGCTACTGGACCAACTCGTTCCACTATCTTGTAAGATCCAATATATATTGGACATAACTTTCCTTTCTTTCCAAACCCGACTATCCCTTTCTAGGGGGATAACTTAAACATTATTTGATTACCTATCTCAAACTTTAACTCTCTCCTTCACTCGTCAGCCTAACTCTTCTGCCTATCTCACGCTATCTTTAAATTATTTCCTATCAGCTTAACACTATCTGACGTTTGATGAACAAATTCTGGGCCTAACAGTTCCCTTTCTCCATCTTCATTCCAACATACAAGTGTCCTGCATGGTCTTCCATATAGAGCATCGTATGGAGCCATTATGATGCTGGAATGATAACTGCTGTTATACGCAAATTCGATTAACGATAAATGTGTATCCCAATTGCCTTTAAACTGTAATACACGTGCTCTTAGTATGTCTTCTAACATCTGAATCGTTCGCTCTGACCGGCTGCCTGTCTGCAGATGGAAAGCCGTATTGAAATGAAATTTAGTATCCAGAGCCTTCTATAAACTAGGTCAGAACTTCAAAGTAAACCTCAAATCTCAATCTGACATTATCGTCATTGAAGCACCAAACTGGCTCACAATTCTATCAATATATAGCTCGGCCAACCTGTCTAGGGTAAATATGTTCTGCACTGGTAAGAACTTAGCCGTTTTAGTCAATCTATCAACAATTATCCAAATTCCATCATAACCTGATGGCGTTCTAGGCAAGCCAAGTAAGAAGTCCATTGTAATATGCTCCATTTTTCATTCTGGTAATGAAAGTGGGTTAAGTAATTCTGCCGGTCTCCGCCGTTTAGGCTTAACCTGCTAACATATCAAACATTTATCAACAAACTGTAACACCCCAAAAGTTTATGGTAGTGTATTTCAATAATTTTTATTATTCAAGGGCGTTTCTGGAATTTTGGGCATTTAAGTGTAATTGCTGAAGTTTAATTATTGTGGAAATTGGGCTTTTCCTGTTGGATAGTTCAATTTGGAAATTAATAGCAGGAATTAATTTCATTTTGGGAATGAAAGGAATTTAATAGAATAAGTGGAATAGGAAAAGAATAAAATGAAATAAATATATATTATTTTATTTATTGTATTTTATTTTCCTTTTATTTTGTTTATTTTTTTCTTTCTTTTCCCCTTCCTTTCACCTTCGCGCCGGCAACCCACCCCCCCCCCACCCCCCACAGAAATCATTTCTTCCTTTTCGTCGATTGGGTCCGCCGCTGCCAGCCGTTCGCGCCTCCAGTCAGACGTCGCTGCTCCACTCTCCATCACACAGTTGTGTCGATCCTGAGAAGCCAACCACGCGACTTTAGCTGTCTACCAGATCTGATGCTCGCAGTTCAGATCTAAGACGCGTCCAGCCAGTCACTGATTGCCAACCCAAGCTCACCGAGAGCCACCGCTCTTCAGTCCGCACCGCCCAGATCATAAGTCGCGCGTCGCCCAGCCTTGTCCACTCTCGTAGCTGTTCGTCGCCCAACCTCGACTCACGCACTGCAGTTGCTGTCATCGCGGGTCTGTCGTGTGGGTTTTCTTTTGCCACTGCTCTCGTCGGATTCTTGAGATTTTTGAGAAAGCTAATGGGTATTTTTATGATCTTTTCTTAAAGTAGCTTGAATGCCTATCAAGTTTTGACATAAATTTATTGTTACCCACTAAGATTTTAGATTTTGGTTTGATTTGATTAACCCATAATGTTGGAATTTTAGAATGAAGTTTTGGGAGGATTTTGAAGTGGCCCATTAAGTTTGAAGTTTAAGACCAATTTCGGCGGAAAATTTGTTAGGGTTGGTAAGTCTTTGTGAGTATGAAAATTTACGTTGGACCAAGCCACGATTTCAGTAAAGTTCAAACTAGAGACCATGAGTATATTGGTTAATTAGGAAGGACTCAAGGATTAATTTAAATATTGGATTTAATATAGTGTTGCTTGAACGCTCTGCTTTGCAAGGCGGGGATAAGCTTGCTTGAACTAATTTGGATTTACTTTGAGGTAAGTAATCTTACCACTGGAACTGCCCACGGGCCAGGCTTTAGTTGTATGCTGGCATGGTGAGTGTAAGTTATGGTAAATGGTTAGCATGTTAATTGATAGTATGACCTGAATCAAAGTATGTTATGGCACGAGTACTGAATTGTTTAAATACACACCTAAGCACTTAATCATTAGTATGTGATGGTATATGTTTTCATATGTTGACGTCTGATCTGCTGGTGTTGAGGCATACTTGTATGTTGTAGAATTATGATGTAAGGTCTACATGAATGTTGTATAATATGTTGTTGAGGATTATGTGTATGTGATGGAGCCATGGTACCAAGGATTTCATGTGTGTTTTAAAATTGTACGGTGTTGATTCTTTGAACGTTGAGACTGTGTGAATATCCTCATTGATTAGTTAGATGCTCACCAGTTTTGTGTTTCCTTCGGGATTTATCAATTTGTGTTTCCTTCGGGATTCACTAGTTTTGTGTTTCCTTCGGGATTCACCAGTTTGTGTTTCCTTCGGGATTCACCAGTTTTGTGTTTCCTGCGGGATTCACCAGTTTTGTGTTTCCTCCGGGATTTACCAGTTTTGTGGGCATACTTAACTACAGTAGGATAGGACTCAGTCTCTTGTCTGTTTCACGTGTTTATGTGCCATATGCGAGTATCTAGAGGACATAGATGCCTAGCCTGACCCCAGTGGTGGAGCTACTTACTGAGTATTTCATACTCATTCTTTCTTATGTTGATGTTTCAGGGAAAGGTAAAGATGTACCGGCGATGGCGCAGCGGACTTCATGATCGAGCCACTGGGACTAGTTTTTATGCTTCTGCATCAGGAGATTTAGAGTTCTTTTCATGTTTCCTTTAATGTTTAGTTTTGATGTTTGAAACTTATTATTAAGAATTGTTTTTCATATGCACTTATTAACCTTTACGATTTATGGGTACCCTATTATTGTTTTTAACAATTGCATTTAATAAATGTCTTTTAAACTTCTCTTGTTTTTAATTAGCATTTATTTCAAATAACTGAGCGTCGTTATAAATTCTTTGCATGCATTTATTTTAGTAACGGCCTTACCTAGGTCCTAGGGGGTCGGGTTGTTACACAAACTCTGCTATTTCTCTTTTCACTTTAGGCCACTAATAGTATTCTATAACATTTATACATCTTCATACTGCTTGGATGCATAGCATAAGTTGAACTATTTACTTCTTCAAGATTGGCCTATTTCAGCACTAAGGCATTGGGTACACCTACCCTACCTTCCGTGAGTAACAATCTGTTTGCTCTTAATGTTGGGTTGTATGTCCTAAAACTTTCAGTTTGTAGAGTTAAACCCCGAACCCTATTTTTCCTACCTAAATATGATAGTCATGTGATTACAATGCTAAGTAAGTGACAGGTGAAATTATGGCATAATGTAGGAAAACAAGGAAGGAAGATTGTGAAGAAGGAAACTTGAGTTATGTTAGGCCTCGGGTGAAGTGTTTGTGGTTAGAGGAGTAAAAATATTGGTTGAGTATGGAAGATTGAAGGAAGCCTTGGTGTGAGAAAAGGCTTAGGTGATGAGTTTGGTGTTAGAAAATTTAGACGGGCCAAAATTGTCTAAGTATTCATCGTGTGAGAAGCTTTTGGTGATGAGTTGGGCGTTAGCAATGGTGATGGTACGGCTAGGCACGACAAGCTGAAGTAAAGAGTTAATGAGGGAGTTAAGGTTGGATTAGTGCCTTAAGCACTGTTTAATCTAACAGCTAGCTTAATCTTGTGCCTTAAAACCCATTAGTGGGTGAAGTGACAACTTAAGATTTCATGCAGTAAGGGCAGTCAGTGGTATTAAAAAAAGGGGGAAATTCTAAGGCTCGTTTAGACATTTCCCTCGTGCTATCTGAGAGATTTCGGTGCTAATGGAAAGCTGAGGAAGTCTAGTTTCAGTAGTTGGGCAGTCGGAGAGAGATCATGAAGGAAGAAGGCTAGAGATTGAAGAATCTGCCAGAAGGTCCAGTCTCAAGTGCATCAGAGCCAGTGATGAAGATCAAAAGTTCCTGACCACACCACGAGGCATTTTGAAATGAAATTTTAAGATAAGATTTTTAACAAAATTCTAAACAACCTTTTAGAAGGAAATTTCTTAAAATGAACTTTGGAATACGAGTTACTTGCTCTGGATGTTGAATCTGGAAATTGTTGAACAAGCTGGCAACTGCTTGGGAAGGATAAGCAAACAGCTCAAAGATCAGAAGCTACTGACCAAACCACGAGGAATTTTGATCTGAAATTTTAAGGTAAGATTTTTAACTCAATTATAAAAAACTTTGTAAACTTAAATTTCTTAATATGAAGTCTAGAATTCGAGTTATTTGCTCTGGAAGTTGAATATTGAAATTGTTGAACAAGCAGGCAGCTGCTTGGGAAGGATAAGCAAGCAACTCAAATATCAGAAGCTCCTGAGGAAATCACAAGGAATTTTAAGCTAAAAATTTGAAGTTAGTAAGTTAACTCATTTCTTAAAAACTTTTGTGAAGGATTCCTGAGCTAAATTTGAAGGGAAACAGGTGAAATTGTAGGAAGAAGCGACTGGTCTAGAATTTGAGTAATCTGGACAGCGTATTATGTTCGAAGGATAGAAAGCTGTAAAGATCGAGTTTACAACTGAATTTGATGTCGAGAAGAGCTAGAAGAAAACTATAAACCGTTAAAGGCTGGGACAAGTGTGAGTTATTAATGTTTCTAAGTGATAAAGCTCATGTTTTGCAACGTTATTCTCATAAGATTTTATATGATTTCAATCAACTTATTTCTATGATTGAAAGCATGACCAACATAGAATGTTTACTAGTGTATGAGTTTTCCAAGTATGTTTTTCATGTCTAATGCATGCTAATATTTTTACAAGCTAGTTCATCATGATTTAAGCTAACTAGTTTTACAAAGAATGAAACATGCATCAGCGTTAAAGCTAAGGTTTAATGAAGCTTGATGTACAAAGTTTTAAATACGTGGGATTGTGGAAGTATATGCATTGGTATTTCTAAACACGATGAAAAAGGATACTAAAGGTAGGGAAGGTATCCTAAAGAGATTTCTATACTATATTTGAAAACTATTTTTATTAATGCTCTTTGAGAACTCGATAGCTTAAGTGAGCCGAATACTGAAGGTAAGGAAAGTATTCAAGTAAATGTACATAAGGTGTTGACGGTACTTATTAAACACCATGTGCACGTAGGTAGTTCAATAAAGAGATCCACGTAGAGGTCTCTCCTGGCCACAACTCAGTATGAAGAGATCGAAGTAGGGGTCTCTTCTAGCCATGGCTTGATATTGGGAATTAGAGCGATGGATGTTCATTCTCAACTAAGGTTCAGTTAGTTCTAAAAAGGGAAACGTTGTTATGTTTTATGCTTTATGATTTCTGAAAAGTTGCTTGACATGTTTTCCAACTTAAACCCTAAATTTTTATGTTAAAGTTTGAAGCATGAGATTCCCAGTTTTATTTAAGTCATTCACTAGCCAATTAGCTCACCCTATTTCTCAATGTTTTTCCACACCCAGGTAGTGGTCGAGTTCCCAGAAGTTGATTCTGCTGCCGCTCTGCCACCCCAGGACATAACTGAGAAGAGAAGAAACTAAGTGGATATCTTTATATACTGTACACATGTTAGGGGAGGGTTTTCAGTGACTAGTAACTATGTTGGGGACCCAATGCATCTAGTTTTGTACATATGTGATAGTTGTATGTTAAATGTTGTGAAACCCTGTGGTTATGAATGTGAATACTTTGATGGTTCTATTTATGTAAATGTTGATGGTTAAAAGTTGTATATACATATCAAGGTTTCTATATAGGTTATGAACGTAGGTTAGGCAGTAAGTGCCAGGAAAAGGATTGGTGACTGCTACAGTCATATTCCCTTTCAAGTTAAGAGGGTAATTGATAACTTGTAGTTACAGCTCAAATAAGTAAAACAATGAGAGAATGCAATGGTAAAATAGGCAATATCATGTCCGAAAGTGCTAAATTGAAAGGAATTGCTATCCCAAGCGCTCATCCATAAAAGCAGTTAATTCACCTATTTTTTGTAGGTACAATGCGATGGCGTGTATGAAATTGCGATCCAAAGGCACAATGCGTTAGTGCACTTGAAGTTGCAATCACAAGACATGCGATCATGAGAAGTTTTCTTGAAAAGACAATCGCGTAAAGACCTCACATCAAGGCGACAACATAATAAATCATGATGGGACGAAAAACTAATAACGATTGATTCCGAATTTAATTGAAAAGCCGTTCAAAGCCACACTGTAGCAAGTACATTCAGCTTTCGATGACTATTAAACGACACAACAGAATAGGGGAATTAATGTCACCCATCATTACAATCATTAGCAAGAAAAACTGCTTCACCTTCAAATCTATAAATACCAAAGGCCACCAGAGAAAAACGAGTTAGTCTGTTCACGCATATAATTATACATATACATAGAGGACGGAGAGAGGGCCAAAACTTGTGAGAGTAAGAATACACACGAGAATAGAGTTGAAGTAACAAAGAGCAGTGTAAAAGGCCACGGGAAGCAAGACATTACTTACTCAGGCTTCTCATTTCTCAAATCCATTTGTTTTTTTGTATTCATTACTTTATTTGCAAAAAAATGGAAACTTCATTTCAATCTATGTTCAATCTCTCCATACCACGCATGAGTAGCTAAATTTCTGAATGGGCTGAGAAGTACTTAGCTAGCATGACTTAAGATTTACATTTTATGTGATCATCTTGTCTTATGTATGCATCATTCACCCTTTGGACATACTTGAGAGAGTAGTCTAAATATAGAATCTAGGCCTGAGAGAATCAGATTAGAATCTAGGCTTGAGAGACTCGGATTAGAATTGCATAAGCAAGAAGTAGAAACTTAGACATAAGTTCTATTGCATATTTACACATTGCATGCGCCCTAGACATAGGAATGATGGTATGCGGTCACCTTGTTTTATTTGTGCATCAATCATCATCGCATAGTCAAGAGTAGAGACATCGAAATAAGTCCTATCGACTGTTTCGCATATACATCGCATGCGTCCTAGAAATAGGAATTATGGCATTCTGCATTGAGAAATGTAGTATTGATATTTGTGTGTAGCATGATCGCATAACTTGTGCGCAATCTTAGGAAGTGTTAGCTAAACCCCTTCTCAACCCCTTCATTGCATACTCATTGTAACTCTATGCTTTCATCACTCCATGTTCAACTCTGTCGCATAAGAAAAATCCAAATCAAAACACTATCCACTTCATTTATTTTTACCACCACAACAGAATCAAAGTGTTTGTCGCATATCTATTTAGTAGTCCCTGTGTTCGACCCTGAACTTACCAAGAAATCTAAGGAGGCTTATACTTGGGCCTTGATAGGAAAACTTTCATGTTCACCGCATAACACACATCACCGCAAACTCACATCATAATTTCACGCATCAGCAATATGAGAGGGGGTGTGACAAGTTGGTATCAGAGCATAAGAGTTTGGGTATGAGAGAGAGTTCATGCATAAGTCCA
This sequence comes from Benincasa hispida, assembly GCF_027475165.1. Lineage (NCBI taxonomy): Eukaryota > Viridiplantae > Streptophyta > Magnoliopsida > Cucurbitales > Cucurbitaceae > Benincasa > Benincasa hispida. Next base: position 30,551,553 of record NC_143487.1, read on the forward strand.
GGTCCCTTTAGTATGAGTCCCTTGCATGTGTACTATTAATCAGGTAAGGATGCCAAGAAGAAGTAATAGATAGAGCAAATAGATGGAAGAAGGGAACACTGACCCTACCAATAGAGGTCTGAGGTTAGAAAGAATCCAAGGCCAAGAAAGATAAGAGTCAGGGAACCAGTGGTCAAGGAAATGACTTCAGAAGGGGAGTCAAGTACTCCACAAGTAGGAGTAGATCCTCACTTAGAGGTAAGGGTATTTGATAGAATTGCATAGAGACTGGTAGCTAGTGTGAGTTTAGTCTAGATGGATCTGAAAAATAAATATAGCATCGAAAGGCTTAAAGCCTTAGGTCCCATGACGTTCAAAGTTGCTGTGGACCCAAGAGAGGTTGAGGTTTGGTTGGATCTGATTCAGAAATGTTTTAATGTGATGGGCTGTCTTGACGACCATAAGGTTGGGTTAGCGGTATTCCTACTACAGAAAGAAGTTCAGAGCTAAGAGTTTTAAACCTCTGTTATCTTGACAGTCAGGTGCGAGAAGTTAGGGAGGCGCGAGCCAGTAGGGTTCGAGTAGGAAGAGATCAAGACCAATAGCTGGATCAGTTAGTAGATCAGTGATAGGAGGTACTCGTGAGTCAGTTGCCAGTACAGACAGGAAACCATTGTGTTCGAGTTGTAGTAAGCGGTATTTCAGAGTTTGTTATAGTTGAAGTGGTGTTTATTTTCAGTGTGGTCAAGCAGGACATTTTAAGAAGGAATGTCCACAGTTGGCTTGAGAAGCCTAGACAATACAACGAGTGACATCTCAGACTATTGACCAGCGAAGAGGAGCTAAAACCAGAGGGGAAGGATCTAGTGGAGCAAAATAGAAGGGAATAGTAAGCCGACCCAAGCAGCAGGGGCGCGTTTACGCAGTTACTCACTAGAAGGCAATAGAATCCTTAGATGTTGTACCTGGTAATGTAATTTTATGTAATCAGTCTGCCTATGTGTTATATGTTCCTTGTGCTACGCATTCATTTGTGTCTAATGTGTTTGCATCACGTTTAGATAAACTGCCTGAAATCATGTCTGATGATTTGTATATTTCCACATCTATGTGAGATGTTGTGGTAGTAAATGAATGTTATAGGAGTTGTAATGTGATTATTGAAGGTCAAAACTTCTCTGTTGACTTAATTCCCTTAGACATATTAGAATTTGATGTGATTATGGGTATGGATTTCCTGAGTAGCTGTTATGCTTCTATTGATTGTTATAAGAAAGAAGTAGTATTTAGGAAACTAGGAGAACAAGAAGTAATATTTGTCAGAAGTAAAAGGTTACTTCCCGGGAGTTTTATATCAGCAGTAAAGGCCAGGAAGCAATTGAGCAAAGGCTGTGAAACCTATCTCGTTCATGTTATGATTTCTCAAGATAAGAAGTTGAAGCCTGAAGATGTGCCAGTAGTACAGGAGTTCTTAGACGTGTTCCCTAGAGAGTAATCAGGTTTACCACCTGATAGGGAAGTTGAGTTTACTATTGACTTGCTTCCAGGCACAATTACTATTTCACAAGCACTATACAGGATGGTGCCAATAGAATTGAAAGAACTAAAGATTCAATTGTATGAGTTGATTAAAAAGGGGTATATCAAACCCAGTGTGTCGCCTTGGGAAGCACCGATCTTGTTCGTGAAGAAGAAGGACGGTACACTCAGATTGTGTATTGATTATAGACCGTTGAACAGGGTGACGATCATGAACAAGTATCCATTGCCTCAAATAGATGATCTCTTTGACCAACTAAAGGGAGCCACAGTGCTCTCTAAGATAGATTTGAGATCAGGGTACCACCAGTTTGTGAAACCCAGATTTCCATTTTTCCTACTTAAGCAGATGATTAAGGGAATTAACTAAGTGAAAGTTAAATCCTACGTTGAAGTAAAGGAAATTTCTAAGTGTTGAATAGATTTTTCTTGAGTAGTTTTGAGTTAAGCCTTAACTAGTGAAAATTTGGTTAAGTATGATGCCAAAAAGAACTATACGTTAGAAGCTAGAGAAATGGCTAAGTATTTGACAAGGCACTGGCCATGAACATTTGAGAGGTTATTTGAGCATTGAAAGAGGTTGAAGTATGGCCGAGAGGAAATGATATGTGGGGGAAAGCATGCGGCAGCCTATGTCTTGAGAGGTTAGCAAAGCATGTGGCAGCCTTAAGTTTGCGCGGGCATGGGCGCTGGACGATCGTGTAGAAAAGAGTGGCACTACACGATGAGGTAGATGATCGTATAGTAAGTAAGCAGTATTACATGATGAGGTAGGCGATTGTGTAAATGGGCGTTGGGCAATCGTATAGCAAAGCAGGGAGCTACACGATGGGGTAGGCGATTGTGTAGGCAGGCGTTGGACGATCATGTAGCAAAGTGGGGAGCTACATGATGAGGTAGGCGATCGTATAGGTGGGCACTGGGCGATGACGCTAAGCAATGAGTGGATGCGTTAGATGATAGGCGTCAGCGCTAAACGATGGGCTCAGTAGCTAAACGATAGGCTACGCGTGAGATCGTTGAGAGCAAGATCGTTGAGAGTTAGATCGTTTGCTAAACGATTGAGCTACACGATGGGCTGTTGGAGCTAGACGATAGAAGCAGGAACTAAACGATGGGGCGGTTGATGACATGTAGAAATGCACATCATCTTAGGTCTTTTATTTAGAATTATGAGGACTATTAAGCATAATATACGGAAATTATGTTAGGAATTCATGAGAAAATGAGCTTGCGACGTTCAGCATTGAGAATCTTGGCTAACCCATTATTATGCGTTATTATGCGTTGAATTGTCTATTTTTGTTGCTAACAAAGAAAGTGGACACAAACGTGGTGGTCGATTTTATGATGTGGATTATGGATGATATGTGATGGTGAAATTGCCTTGAGCACTCAAGTTTCCTCAGCAGAATCCAAGTGTAAATCCCACTGAGTTTCCTGGTAAGTTCAGGGTCGAACTTATGGACTTTGGAAAATCGGTTGCGTTGGTAATTTTTTTAGGAAAACTTTATGGCAATCGGTAACTCAATTAATTGTTGGTTTGTTGTTGATTGCGTTAATGAAAAAAATAAACAAATGCAGTGGATTTGAGAGAAGTATGTTGTGTGATAGATGCACTGAGTATGCGGATGAACGGGTTGAGAAGGTCTTTAGCTAGCATTACTCGGGAATGCGTCAGACTATGCGATCATGCTACAACCATGCACAATAAGTCATTTTCCAATGCAAATGCGATGCTCCTAAGTCTAGGATGCATGTGTCGAATGCAAAAGTGTCCATAGAGCTTATCCCTAAGTCACTACTATTTCCCTATGCGATGATGCAAAATGCATAAAGGCAAGGTGACCGCAGACAATCGTATCCTATCTCTAGGATGCATGCGATGCGTTAATAGCAAATAGTGCTTATTCCTAAGCTTCTATCTCTTGATTATGTGTTCTAATCTAACTCTCCCGAGCCTAGATTCTAACCTGACCTTCCCAAGCCTAGATCCTGTCCTTAGACTACCCTCCCGAGTATCTCTAATGGACGAATGAAGCATACATAATACAAGATAATCGCATAGAATGAAGATTCCCTAGTTGCGCTAGGTAAATGCTTCTCAACCCATTCAACTGATTTAGCTACTCATGCGTAAACAACAGAGAGTGAATAGATATAGAGAAGTAGATTCCATTTCGATAAATGAGTTGAGTACAAAATAACAATGGAAGATGAAAGTATAGAGAGCCTGGTAGCAATTCCTTGCTGATCGAGGCTTTTACACTGTAAATCTCTATTCGGGTCCAAAGATGTTCCTGCTTCCACAAGCGTCGGCCCTCCTCTGTCTTTGAAGCTTCCGGTGCTCTTCCAAGCTTACCAGAACGATCTATCGGCACAACCTTCTTCTCTCTCGTCCACCTTAAAATAAAAGAAAATTTAATAATAAGGCTAAACTATGAACAGACTTCTGAACTGGTGGAATGGTAAACAACAGCTGAACCTCTTTTCTGATGGATGCCTTTGGTATTTATAGAACATCTAGGGTGAACAGCGGCTTCTCTCTCATGATTTCACAGATGGGACGACTTTAATTCCCTGACTGAAGCGTCGAATATTTGTCATCGAAAAGTTGAATGTACTTGTTATCGTTAGCAGTTGTCAACTTAGTTCGGATTCGACTGTCATTAGCTTTCTGTCCCATCACGATTAATTGGCCTTTCACCCAGATGTGCTTGCCATGTTGTGCCGACCAAGTTGTGGCAATCCTTCTTGAGCAAATGTTTGCGAACATGATCACCGCAAAGCCTTGCGGTAATGTTGCGCTCGACCAATGATTTCCTATGATCACAATTTCTGCCTTGCGTTAACGCATATTCTGCATAAAAATATAAAAATCAACTGTTCCTATGCGATGAACGCATGCGACTGCAATATTATGAATGTGATGCTTTATGGATACAATTTAACATATTTTATCAACGCAAGCCAACATTGTTTAAGAACTTAGTATTATGATAACGTGCATTTCTGCCCGTTATCAAAACACGGAAATCAGAATACTACATAGACGACCGCATGCGGAGAAACTCTCCATCGCAAAGGCAAGCGCATTCGATCAACGCATGGGTGTTGCGGTAATCAGCCACATGCGTCCATCGCATACGAGTTGCGATCGTCAAGTGATTGTGGTGATCATGTAGAAGTTGCGGTATTAAGCGAATGTGGTCACTGCACGATTGCGGCTACACGATAACGCATACTAGAGGGATCAACGCAAGGTTAGTGGAATGAACGCATCAACACATATCTCGAGAAAATCAAAAGATGATGTTGACATTTCACCTACCACGCCGTTAGCAGCAAAGATTCAGAAAGAACTAATGCGCCGCGAGTGTCAGAATCAAAGCAGTCCATTAATGTTGTCGGCGATTCAAGCTCTATAAATAGAAGCTGATGAGTAGAAGTTCAAATCATCCAGGGTTATCCCTGCGATCCAGACAAATGCGTGAGAAGAAAGCTTTAGAGTTCTTCATCTCCTTCCTCCATTCCGAGTGATAACTAGAGCCTTTGACCGAAGTTAGGTCTCGAGAGAGTCAGCTCCACCACCTATCCATAGCACCACCGGCAGCCTTGACACACATCTGCTGGAAGCAAGACATTGCTTCCAGCTGGTCATTTCATTTTCTCTTCTTTTCTTATAATGTATTGTATTACATTTTGTGATTAAGGAATTAATATATTATGTGTTCAATGTATTTCTATGTTTCCTTCGATTCCATCTCCATCTTTCTTTACTTAGCATCCTTAACTTTCATTGCATCACTTAGTGAAATTGCTAGAGTATCGCATACTTAGTCATGTGGATTAGAGATATGAAGCATGTAGCAAACCACCGAGAGGTGTGCACTGCATGAGTGTGTGAGAAAACCTTATTTGCTTAGTGTGAAGCTGTAGCAACGCCTGTCCATAGGTGGATGCAACGCTTGTCTATGAGTAAAGTCAGCAACAACCAACTGCCTGGGAGGGTAAGTGGTTGATCGCATTAAGCAATGTAAGCTATTGTTCACTAGAGATAGGAATAATCTTATGTCAGCCAAGTTTATGCGGTTACCTTGTCATATGAGCGCATCATTCATCATTTAGGAATACTTGAGAGAGTAGTCTAAAAACCAAATCTAAGACTCGAGATAGCGGATTGGAACGCATAAGCAAGAATGGGGAACTTAGAGATAAGCTCAATTTGCTATCACACAGCGTATGCACCCTACGGAGAGGATATTGCATGTGTCCAAGAAGTAGGATATGGTGGTGATATGCGGCCATCACACTCATGCAATGAGAGTACGTGAGTGGGTTATAGAGGTTTATGCATAGGGTTCTTGGCACTATCGCATATACATCGCATGCGTTCTAGAATTAGGCTCAAGTGTGTGTAGCATAATCGCATAGCTTGTGTTGGCTGAGGTTGCCCTTGCGGTCAAGCTTAAGGTTGCGATGAAGACATCTCCACATTTTATCTATTTTTCCATCCATGTACTTCACGTCAATAGTTATCGTGTCTCTACCTCTCATTCATATTCTCATTGCGTTGTCTGTTCGTTAAGAGTAGGAGTAGTGTTAGCTTAACAACCCCAATCATTCTTTTATTAAACTGCCGCATACACATTACCGCATACATCTAGCTACAAGTCCCTGAGTTCGACCTCAGATCACCCGAGAAACTTGCATTCGTGTTATACTTGGCGTGAGCGCAAGAAAACTTGTGACAGGAACGCATGGTCATCACATACATTTGTTAATGCACATTGTAAGTCTAGTGCATGACCACCGATGCATGATAATCAACGCATACATTAAGAACATGCATCTCATATTGCGTTCACGTAATCTTAGTCGTCATGTAATTGACAACTAAATTTCCATCATCAGCGGTGCTGAGGACTGCATTACGCAAGATTAATGAGCTCATCAGGACAAATGGCTCTACCAACGGAAGTCTAAAACAGAGATAGTAGGAGTTGGACGAATGAATATTCATGCAAGGTGAGTTCTGTGCATGAAGAAGACACATCAAATAGGAGGTGGATGAAGTTGGACATTGGCAAAATGAGAGGAAAATGCCTGGATGTGATCAAAGGAGGAGGTGTCGGGTAAAGGAGAAGGGTGAGAAACCTATAAAAGGAGCAGGACACTTCACTTTAGCCCACAAAACTATTTAAGTTCATAAAGATCACTAAGAATGGAGTAAGTAAGAGACATTCGTGTGTCGAACGAAGGAAAAGAAGTGCTGATCGGATGAAAGTCAGAACAGAGGCACTAAAGGAAGCTGTGTGTAAAGAAGAGTGTTAGAGGATGGTTTTGAAAGAGACCATGCGTTGGGAGTGAGATCATGCGTCGGTCATGAAGTTCCAAGAGGAGGAGATGCTGTTGGACAGTGAAGTCTGGAAGTAGCATCAACTTGGGACAAGGATATCTCCCAGAATACTCATACGTTTAAAGTGATTCTAAAGCCACCTGAAAGCTAAAAGAGTCTAGGTTTTAGGGTAGTGCTGCCGGAGAAGAATCTCCAAGGAATCGGGCTGGAGAATAAGGAAAATACAAAAGGGTCGAGCTGTCGGGTAAGCTGGGCAAGTCATAGTTGTTTTAGGATTCCGGCCAAACCACGATGTTTTCTGAGCTAATGCTTTAAGGTAAGCTTCCCGAGACATTTTAGAGCATGTTTGTAGAAGGGAGTAGCTCGAGATAAATCTTATAACTATGAGTAATCTGAGCTTTAATTTGAATCTGGAATTTAGGGTTCAAAAGAGGAGCCTGAGAAGATCAAGTAACTTCTAAGAGAAAGTCTTAAAGCATATATTTTAGATTAAATTGTATATGCTAATGTTATGAATGAGTATCTAGCATGAGAATGAGATTATGTGATCGGGATGGTCAGGGTGTCAATAGACCTAGTTCCTGAGCCCGAAAGCAAAACCTCACGGGATGGTCAGGGGATCGAGAGGTCTAGTTCCTGAGCTTGTGGGAGGATCCTTGTATGGGATGGTCAGGGGGCCGACGGGCCTAGCTTCTGAGCCCATGATGGGGAGCTATGTGCACATAGAAGATATAGGGAACAAAAGGAAGGAAACGCATTAGAGTAAGCGTTCATGATTAGTATCAGTTAACTATCTACCGTGTGTGTAGTTAGATAATAGACTCATTCTAAGTAGTTATCAGTTTAGCTATCTACCGTGCGTATAGATAGAGTTGAGAACAAACCCATTCAAAGCTGAGGTTTGAATGTAACCTCGTATTTATGATATGCTTGTTATTATGAGTTGAAATAGACTCTATAAGTTGCTTACCACTCACTGAGCTTTGTGAAGCTCATTCTTTTCTTTCATGTTTCTCTTCCCAGGTAGCGAAAGGTGAGGAGTTCCAAGGTGCTGCTAAGGTCAAGGTCTGCCACAAGCCACAGTTACACTTCTGGAGGGTTTTAAGAATGGTTGTTGTAAACTTTGTAATTAAGTCTTGGAATTGTATAAACATTACATTGTTATAATAAAATGGGCCTACTTAATTAGTAGTCGTTATCTCCTTGCTTAAAGTTTACTAAGTGTAGTAAAGAGGTTCAGATCGATAGTAGATAACACAAAATGGTGGTATCTATGGTCCCTCACGCCTCTTCTCGGGCTCAAGAGTGCGGGCTCGGGGTGGGGTGTGACAAATTGGTATCAGAACATAAGTTTCTAAGAAAGTTGAAGGGTTAGTTGATACTAGTTTGGTATCAAAGTATATGTTCTTGGAAACCAGAGGGTTGAGCTAGAAAAATCTGAGGTTTGAGTGCAGTAAAACCTAAGGGAAGTGTGATAGAATAAAGGTTTAAAGAGAAACCTAAGAGTTAGACAAAGAAGACTAAGACAAATAACGGAAGTGACATGACCTAGCAGGCAACTGGAGCTAGAACTCACAACGCTATGTAAAGATCTACCGAGGAAGGTAAGTATGAATTCAGTTATTCTCATTTAGTATTTGAGATAGAAAATTTATTTTGTAGATAGTTTAATTCAACGACTAGCTAAAAGATGGCTAGGTGAGGTATTCTTGGACAAACTAAGGAAGATAATATCAGAGTAGCACAATGGAAGCGTGGTAATAGACAAGGTTATAAGAGATTACAACAGTGGTTGTTGTGAAACCTTAAACCGAAGTTAGATCCATGGTTATCGTTGTATCTTAAACATGAATGGGAGACATACAAGTGGATCGTGTTTTAAGTGATCACCTAAATGGTTTGTAGTATATGGATAAGGAGGGATACCATATCCTGGTGACACTACGAGTATGGCCTGCTTTGTAGGTGTTACAAATGTTGTAAAGTGCTACAAATGATCTGATCCTAATCATTCATGTATTATATATGCAAGCGGGGATATTTTATACAAAGAAGTTTGCATAAGACCAGACAACTAATGTTTATTCTCATTATATAACGTCGTTCATAATTGAGACTTTCATTTCACTAGGATGACCATAGGTAACATGACCTTAATCCTAAGTGAGTTGTGAACTCCTGCCTATGAGGGCGGTCCTTTGATTTGCATGGATGAGAGCTGTCAGATCACCGACTCAATCAGCCTACCATTTTGGGGATTCGTTTGATTGGAGAGCTGGGAACTCGGCTACACAAGATGGAATTCACTTCTTCCCTTAAGCAGGGGTAAGTAGATAAATTACTCCCTTAAGGGCTAATAACAATATGGCGTCACATCCTCTCTTGGCCTGAGAGGGGTTTAGTCATAGTGGGAATATGATCTATTGTTCATTAGAGGAATCGGCCCAGTTGTACTTACGAGCGATATGTGAAGAGTCATCGTACTATTGATTTGTTATATCCAATGGACATAAAAATATATCTGTAGTGCAAAGAGTTCAGCTGTTGGTCTTTAGTGGAGTGTCCGACGGCTAACAGATGGTGGATAATATGAATAAAGAGTTTAGTCAGTTAATCACATACCGTTTGAGCTTCAAGCTACAGGTTCATAAGGTCCCGTTGGTAGCTCAATGGATTCAAATTGAGAATCAGTTTTTGGGTTAATTTGAAATGTTCAAATTAATAAGAGGGAATTTGATTACATATGATATAATTCAATTAATTCAATTATATATGATATAATTGACATACTATATTTGATTCATTATTGTATGATTGGAGGAATTAATATTTGAATATGATTCAAATATGATTTCTATGAATAAGATTCATAGTTACTAAATTTAATATAAATATGATTTATATTAAATGCCATAAATTAGAAAAAAAAACTAAGGTTTATATATTGTATATGATGCAATATTGAAACTATAGGTTATAAATATAATATGATAAGTTAGTTATTATATTTATTTATAATTTATTAATTATTTGATAATTAAATTTCTTTTTCTCAATAACCAACCTTAGTTGGTGGTTACATGGTTTTATAGAAATTGTGGGATAAAATGAAATTAGGTTTCAAAATCTTAGAGGGATTACATTATTAACTATCGATTGACTACACGATAGCGTCGAGTTTATTAGACGATAACTTGTGAGACTACACGATTGAGTATCCATTCTATGCAATAGACTTTCATCTTCTACATGATAGTACATCGTTTACTCGATCATCTCCTCCTCCACTTTAATTCTTCCTCCAACCAAAATAAGCCAGAGCCCACCACTCCTGGATTCTCACACCGAGAATACCAAGGTAATCTTATGGTTGTCTCTGACTGTTTGAAGATCGACTTTATACTTGCTCGTGCTCGAGGGAGATCGAGTTCTTGCTCATTGCGTTTGTGAATGGTCGGGGGATATATTTGAAGAAAGTGTTCTTCAAAGGTGTTGTCTCTTTATTCTTTATATTTAATTTAGAAGTATGTTGTAATTTATGATTTAATACATAATCTGTTTTGTATGACTGTTAATGTATGTGTTCTTTCACAATGGAGTTTGGATGAGCCGTTTCCACTCACAGGTCCTCTATAATTAAAGTTCTTTCAGCATCCTGACAGGGACTAGGTTGTGTGCTGATGCAGGATGGGAAAGCGGTAGCCTATGCTTCTCGACAGTTAAAGAAGCATGAGTGCAACTATCATACCCATGATTTGGAATTAGCAACAGTTGTCTTAGCTCTGAAGCTTTGGAGGTATTATCTGTTTGGAGAGCATTGTCGTATATTTACGGATCATTAGAGTTTGAAATATATCTTTGATCAGAAGGAGCTGAACTTAAGCCAGAGGAGATGGATTAAGTTGATCAAAGATTATGGCTGCTAAATTGAATATCATCCAGGTAAATATTCTTAAAGGAAAAAGTTCAGGATTCTTTTATTACTTGTATCTTACAATTTTATTAGCTATGCCAAGTTCAGGTTCAAGTAACCATGCTCATGCGTAAAAAGAAATAACTTTTTAATACATTTCTCTTTAATTTTTTTTGTCAAAAAGTTTATTATTTTGTAACAATTTTCAAAAAGAATTTCTAAAAAATTTTGGTTACTTAGGGGATCTGGACATTGATTCATGGAACTAATTGTCATTTTTGAATCTATCTAATTTGGTTAAGAGAAGATAGAATACAAAAACCCTATTTCTTCATCTTCTTCATCCTCTTTGATTTTTATGTTACTAATTTTCAACTATTTTTCTTCCAATTTAAATCCTTTCTCCATCGAGCACACGTTAGAGATTAGTTATTGTGTAAATCTACGGAAGCAACCAATTTCTTATAATTTATCATCGGGGTTGCGCCGTTTATGTTTTAAAGCTAATGGGTTCCTCTAGGACACAACGATGTGGATTTATTCCTATCATCTACTCCTAAAGCTATGGGTAGAAGTGTTTAAAAATTATCTAAAGGAAGAGTTTGAGTTCAAATTCATATTAAACAGTATCAGATAAGACACAACTCTTAGAGATATACGTAGTTATGTGTCATTGTGAAATGTAAAATGTTTGACTAATTTTGAGAAAAGAATTTTTCCGAGTTGAGGAAGTTTTACATATAGAAGAAGAATATGCATGATTATGTTTATAATGAAAGAGATACGCTATTTTGTTATATTTTCATGCTTTAAAAAAGTACGAATACTATACAAACATAATAATCATCTACAACTTCCACATCTATTATATATATACATACACATATATACACAAACATACACACATCATACATACATATTCTATTTATTTCAACAAATTTATTTAATGGTGAGAAGAATGATTTTTTCATTGAAATTTAATTGTTGTAAATGAAACAATTTTATATTTGATTATAAGTGGAGAGTGGATGGGAAGAGAGAGGATAGAGGAAATAAATCTTTTATTTATAAATGTCATATCAAAATTGAAAAGAATATAAAAAATATGTAAAACCACAAAGACTGAGGGGTTAAAATGACCGAATTGAAACCACGACCAAATACATATATTCTTGAAAACTCGGGGGCTAAAAAGATATTTTCCTATTTTAATTTATAAACCTAAGATTGTACATGTATCTTACAATGGTTGTGTTTTCCCTTTGTATTTACTCTCGTAAGTCATGCTTTCTCGTTTGCTCAATATATCTAAATGAAGTACATAGATATAACCTAGATTGCACTATTTTAGTCGTACTCACTCGAATTACACATCAAAACATGTTTACCAAGTTGAGGAAGTTATACATATATAAGAAGAATATATGTTTTTGTGTATAACGAAAGAGATGCGCTATTTTGCTATATTTTCAAGCTTTTAATGTGTGAATTCTATACAAACATAGTAACTATCTGCTACTTCTACATCCACTATATATATAGAGATATATATACACACACACATTATACATACATATACTATTTATTTCAACAAATATACTTAATGGTGAGAAGAAAGTTTTTTCTTTGAAATTTAATTTGTGATAAATGAAAAAATTTATATTTGATTATAAGTTTTTTTTTATGAACATTATTTATGTTTTTAGTTATCAAATTAAATGAATTCGCACAACTTATAAAAATATAGACAAATCCAACCCCCCCCCCCCCCAAAAAAAAAAAAAAAATTTAAGAAACCAACAAAATTTTTTATAAGATTCAAAAAGCGTGACTTGAATTTTGTATTGCTAATCATACTTTAAGGAAAATAAAAATATATACTACATTTTAGCTTTCCATAACTTTTTAATTTTCAAACATTGTTTTCGAATCACAAATGAAAGACATTTATTTTTTTCATTAATAATTAATAGTATAGTATATTATCATCTCAAAATATTTTGTTTTATATATCTAAGATTATGCATGTATCTTATCTATGTGTAAAATCATTATTGCTATGCTATGCTTGCATGTGTTGTATATCTAAGAACATGCATGCAACAAAGTTCAATGAAAAGTTATTTATGAGTAAGGAAATAAATATTAGTTTGTTATGATTTTTTGCTTTAAATATTTAAGAGTATGCATTCACTAAAATGTGATGAAAAGGTATTATATAAAGTGAGTTTCATAAGCTAAAACCGCATTGTGTTAGAATCAATATGGTTAATGAAAATATGAATACAAATAAGTCTTTTTGGATTACTCTCACTACAATAGTTTTGTTTTTCCTTTGTGTTTACTCTTGTAAGTCATGCTTTGTCTTTTCCTCAATATATCTATGTGAAGTACATAGATGTATCCTAGATTGCATTATTTTTGTAGTACTCACTCGCATTACACATAAAAAAATTATAATTATTTATTTCAAATGAATAGTTTGACACATAATAAACTTATAATCCCAATTGAATGAAAACTAACTTCTATTTGAATTTGATGTAGATGTGGAACTGAAGGTAGGACATTCTCAGTCATTAGTTTGTGATTCAACTTGCTTAGACACCAGTGCTTCTCAAAATGAACAATACCAAAGTGCATTCGGCGAAGACTTTGAAATGGAAATTGCGTCCTTGTAGATGAGAAAGTGCTTTGTTGCAGTAACTCTTAAAATTAGTTGAAACTTGTCCTAATGCTAGTGAGGTGTACAAGATAATCACATTACAAGTATACAAAACAATAAATTAGGGAACAAACGCCCAGTACAACATCTCCCAGTTGCCCTAGTCCAGCTGCGGTCGGTCCAGTAGACCCATACTCTATAGGTGACCCTCAAACACTATAGTCATGAGAGCCTTCATAAACCGATCAGCAACGTTGTGCTCTGAAGCTATCTTCGTGACAATCATGTCCCCTCGATGCACAATCTCTCAGATGAGATGGTATTTTCGTTCAATGTGCTTGCCGCACTTATGACTCCGAGTTTCTCTGAATTTTTCACAGCACCACTATTATCACAATAAAGGGTGATGGGCCTAGACATGTCTAGAACAACTTCCAGATCAGTCAGGAACTTCCTGAGCCAAACGGTCTCCTTAGCATCTTTACAAGCCGCTACATACTTGGCCTCCATACTAGAGTCAGCGACGCACCCCTGCTTGGTGCTTCTCCATACTATAGCCCCTTCGTTAAGAGTGAACATTGATCCAAAAGTGGATTTCCGAGAATCCTTATCAGTCTGAAAATCAGAGTCTGTGTATCTTGTAAGGATCAATTCTTAGAACCATACACAAGCATATAGTCCCTCGTTCTCTAAAGATACTTGATGATGTTCTTGACGACTGTCCAGTGACCCTGTCCTAGATTAGACTGGTATCTACTGACTTTCCCCACAGCGTAGCAGATGTCAGTTCTAGTACATAACATCGCATATATCAAACTGCCCATGAAAGATGTATAGGGGCCCCGTCTCATTTCCTAAACCTCTCGAGGTGTCTTAAGACAGTGTTCCTTAGAAAATGTAACTCCATGCCGAAAAGGCAATAGGTTCCTCCTGAAATTCTATATCGAGTACTTGATCAACATCTTGTCATTGTACGATGCTTGAGACAGTGCTAGCATTTTGTTCTTTCGATCCCGAAAGATCTGAATCCAAAGAACAATCTGAGCCTCTCCCAAATCTTACATCTGGAATTGGGTCGCGATCAAGTTCTTAATTGAAGTCAGTAAGTCTCCGTCATTCCCAATGAGTAAGATATCGTCTACATACAACATTAGGAAAACTATTGAACTGTTGATGATTTTATTGTAGACACAAGGCTCGTTAACATTTTGGCCAAAGCCATAAGATTTCATCACAACATCAAACCTTATGTTCCATTATCGAGATGCCTGTTTCAGCCCATAAATGGACCTATTCAGCTTACAAACCTTTTGCTCTTGACATTGGGCTATGAATCCCTCGGGTTGCACCATATAAATGGTCTCCTCAAGATTACCATTCAAAAGCCAGTCATGACATCCATTTTCCATATCCCATAATCATAATATGAGGCAATAGATAGGATGATGCAGATAGACATAAGCATGGTGGCGCCGTTGCCGGGGATTCATAAATAAAACTAACCAGAAATTTTGTTTGTATCTTTTGTAGGAACACTTCAGTCGAGGGATTATTACGAGCCAAGCCTAAGCTTGTGAATGTTTATGAGCAGGGAGAGCACTCCTGAACTCATATATGACCCTGAGATTGAAAGGACCTTCCGACGTAGAAACCAATCTAATATTCGTCGAAGGTTGAGGCAACAATTTCTCAGACAACAGAAAAGACAACAAGCAATGGCGGACAATTAGAAAAATCAGAACTTAGCTCAACAACTAGCTCATGCTGCACAAAATCAATCCTAATGGTGAACAGTAGCACGAGTCCCATAAGGGAGTATGCGTCCCCTGTATTTTATGATTTCTCACTAGGAATCATATACCCAACGCCAGATGGGATGAGGTTCGAGATGAAATCTGTAATGCTTCAAATGCTCCAGACTGCTGGAAAATTTGGGGGTGGTCGTGGAGAAGATCCTCACGCCCACATGAAACGTTTCCTAGAAATGTGTAACTCATTTGTGATTCCTAGAATCACCCTAGAGGCGATCAGGCTATCTTTGTTCCCCTATTCTTTGCGTGATGATGCAAAACAATGGGTAAGCTCACTGGAAACTAGTGAGATCACTACCTGGGAGAAGTTGGTGGAGAAATTTATGCAAAAATACTTCTCACCTACAACCAACACGAGAAGACGTCGAGAGATTATGAACTTTGAGCAAGAAGAAGCTGAAACTTTAAGCGCCGCATGGGAGCGTTTTAAGGGATTGGTCAAAAATTTCCCAAACCATGGATTACCACTAACTATCCAGATGGAGACTTTTTATGGTGGATTGAATAGAGTATCACAGATGGCAGCTGACGTAGCTGCAGTTGGTAGAATTATGGATAAATCTTACACGGAAGCTAAGGAGATATTAGACCGCATTGCTAAGCACAACATGGAATGGGTGGACGATTCGTATGATGCAAGAACTGACAGGAAGAAGAGATCTCAGAATGTTAATTCTATCGATTCCAATGCAATAACCACACTATCTGCACAAGTGGCTATGATGACCAGCCTTTTGCAGAACATATCGCTAGGGAACGCATCAAATCAGCAGAAGGTGAATTAGGTAGAAGCATTTGGGTAGCCCATAGTTAGCTGTGTGGGCTATGGAGATCCTCATTCCTATGCTCATTGCCTATAAAACCCGCAGTCAGTATGCTTTATTAAAAACAACCCATTTTCCAATACATATAATCTCGGATGGAGGAACCATCCAAATTTTTCTTGGACAGGAGGAAATCAACATGAGCACCACCCAAGGGCGAACCAACAGCAAAGGCAAGGACCGCCGCCTACATTTCAACCAACGAATCAGCCACACTAATAACCCTTTAATAGAGGAGGACAGTCGTCGAGCTCAGAATCTCCGCTTGAGAACCTATTAAAGGAGTACATCGCCCAAAATGACGTGTTGCTGAAAAGCAAGGCATCCTCTATTAGAAACCTGGAGATAGAAGTAGGACAGATAGCGAGTGAATTAAAGAATAGGCAGCCTGGAGTTTTTCCTAGCAACAATGAAACTCTTGGGAACAACAATGGAAAGGAGCAATGTCACGCGGTGACGTTGCGAAGTGGAAAAGCTCTTGAAGAAAGAAGAATGAATCCAAGAAACAGAAGTCCTTCAAAAGAACGCAACACACGTTCAATTGCAGTCAAAGATCAAGAAGAAAGAACGCCTGAGACAACAAGCCATTCAGAACCAAGTACGTCTAACGCGGGAAAACCTGCGGTGCATTGTGTGATTTGGGAGCCAGCGTTAATCTCATGCCACTCTCAATCTTTAAGAAATTGGGAATTGGTGAAGCACAACCCACTTCTGTTACTCTTCAACTCACTGATAGAACAATCAAGTACCCTGAAGGAAAGATTGAAGACGTTCTGGTAAAAGTTGACAACTTCATTTTCCCAGCGGATTTTATTATCTAAACTATGAAGTGGACAGGGATGTAGTAATTATCCTTGGACGCCCCTTCCTAGCCACTGGGAAAGTTTTAATAGACGTGCATAAAGGAGAATTGACTATGCACGTAGACAATCAAGAGGTGAAGTTTAATGTGTTAAACACATTAAAGTTCCCGGACAATGAAGAATGTCAACTGAACAGTATAGAGTTTCCTGAAGAATAAGTGACCCATGTGTGTGTTGAAGACATAAACATAACGTGATGCCGTAAACTTGTTGAAGACATAAACATAACGTGATGCCATAAACTTGAAGACATAAAATGTATTCTAATCCTATGACCTTATGTCATACAACGCATGGATGAATGATGACTTTATTTACTTTATGCGATACTACTTCTAGATATGCGTTATTTAGGAATGTTCTTGTAGTATGCTCTACGTTGTCAAAAGTTTCTTTGTATTGGAACTAAGTATAGTACCACCACAAGTTTCTCGGTGTGATCCGAGGTCGAACACAGGGACTATTTTAGATTATTGCGTTATATTCGTGATATATGCGACCGGGGGTTTTTCAATTAATATAAGTTGTGTGTACAGGTATTTAAAAATGCAATAATAAAGTAAATTGCGATAAAAGTAAAGTGCGATAAAATAAACCTAAGCTATGATGATACAAGATACAGGTTACATGATACAAGATATCGAGGTTGAGACTGAATGTGAAGATTATACAAAGAATCATGTTATGCGATGGAAAGTCTTATGTACGAAGCCAAAAGAGAAAGGATAATTAATATAAACATCGCAAGTTCCTTAATTGCGTTAAAGATATAAGTACAGTTTCGTTTTCCCTTTGTGTACACCTCTCGGTGATCGGCCGCGTTTCCCACATCTTTATGGTGAAAAAGGGATGAATGTAATGAACGCAAGGTTGTTTCCATCTCTGGAAGTACTTCTCGCTTTAGTTAACACATTCTTCTAACCTTCTCTCAACAGATCAGAATGACATCTTCACTTCTGCTCTCACAGGTGAAGATGCTGTCTAGCATACTTTAGCTAAACATCTTTATTTCTTTAGCACAAATTAATTAATTCGTTTAATTCATATCAATCACCAAGGGATTAAGAAAACATCGTGAAGAAAGCGATTAATGGAGGAATGGAAATAGACAGAAAGATGAAGATGTAACTGATCAAGACATTTAACTATATAATCAGGCATCTGATACATGATTGTGAATGATTTAGACTAAGAAAATGAAATACAATTGATGAATGAGAGTTAGAAACAAATCCAGATGAGTGCCAATGTCTTGACACAGATCTGGATGGAGAAATTGTTTGTCGGTGTATGAAGTGGATGGAAGGATGAGCTTTCCTCTCAGGCTTGCTCAACCGGTAGAAGGGATCTAGGTACAGAGCTTCACGACGGGGATTTGGTAGAATTGCTCTGAGACTCACCTCTCAGCCTTGTCTCTTTTCTTCACGAATCTTCTCTGATCAGCACTCAGATCAGCCTCTCTCTCAATATACAGATATGAAGATAGCCTCGTATCTAGTATATCTTTTCAGTGAATTCTATGAGGGTATTTATAGGTTAAAGGCTTTGACTCTCTGACTTGTGGTCCCCTCTTTATTGTTATGGAAATTCTGAAAATGGTGGAATAAATATTCCTTCTGTTATGCAATCAGTTCGTCAATAATACACAACGGTTAATTGTGCACGTGTCATAATCCTCCACAATTGCGTTGCTCACTTGCATCTTTCGATTGTGTGTCCGCATGCAGTGTTATTTTTATTACCGCATGTGGTTGAAGTTTAGCTCTGGATCGACTGTCGCATTGCGTTGATCGTCTTTTCATTGTTGATTGACGGGCGCACTGCAACAGAGATGCGTTGTTCAGTTTCTCTCTGAGCCTTGATCGCAAGTAGTGACTTGGTTTCCTGCAAAACAGACTTGAAATATCTTTTTCACCATCTTGATGGTGTTAGTGGGTGTATTTATGATAAATTATAATTATTGTATTTCTTAGCTAATTTTCATACAATTGGCACATATTTTCTCTCTTTTAATTGCAATATCTAAGTAAGGCAGCATAAATAACTTGTATTTCTACAAGTTATCACACCCCCAAATTTAGATATATGCTTTTCCTCAAGCATATCTTCTACTAACGCAATAATGCTCAATTCCTAACCTATATTCTTGCGTCGATTGGTTGCTCCAAATGTTACACTTAGGCACAGTACTTGACAACATAATTTCCTCCTATCCTTACTAATTCCTAACAAAGCCCTACTTTATTCTTCTATATAACAAATTTCTGCTCAAAAATGCTTTTCTGGTTTTAAAATAGAATGTTTACCTTTTCTTTGTCAAAACAACTTGATGCATCTATATGCGGTGGTCATCTTGCGTCATTTATTAGAGATTGTTGGTCATGGTTACACCCTTCGTTTTGGCTTGTCCTCACAGGTGTCATGCGAACATCTAACTACGGTTGTGTGTCAATTTCAACTTTAAATCATGATATTCAGAGGAGTTCTCTCTTGCATTCTTTTATTTTTCTTTTCTCATTTTTCTTTTCTTTTCATTTTCATACTGCATTGCTCTTGGAAACCTACCTTCGTTTCGGCTTGCTCCCACAGGTATCATGCGAATATCGAACTACGAGCAGTTTCTTTTCACAGCTAACTCTTTTTAGGTTGGGATTATTTTTTAGGTTTTCCTTTGCGCTGACATTAGAGTTTTGTAGGAAAATTTATTGTTTTTTTTTTTTTACAGAAAATGAACGCATTTTCTTAAAGACTGCATAGTCTTGATCTCATCTGCTCAGACCTTCCCCACCCCCAAATTTAGAGATGTGCAAGGTCCTCATTGTGTTGTTTGGATAGACTAGACAAACATTTAGAAAAAAAATTCAAAAAGAAGGTTTGAGCAGAACTTTGAAAGATAAAAGGTAAAGTACTGCTATAACTAAGAATTAACTAAGTGTTAGTCAGAATTTACCAAGTGTGGGAAATGTTTCTAAGTATAAACATATTATACATCATGACAGCACAATGAAGAACAGAAAAATAAAAGATTAAGAACATTGCAAATAATTGAAAAAGGATGATAAAGAAAGAGGCACAGCCAACAGTAGAGTGAATATGTACTAAGTTGTATTGAGTATTAACTAAGTATACAAAAGAGTATAAACTAACGCAATACAAAAATTGGTTGCCTATACAAAGAGTCAAAGAATTTAATTAACTTAGAAAAATAATGAATTGACTACAAATACAAAATGGTCGCATAAAAAAAAATTGTAAAGATTATTGTTGAAGGGCAAGAGGGTCTGGAGGAAGGTTCTGATGCGGTGCGGGTGGAGTCTCTTCGAAAACCAGATGCTACCTGAGATGCGGAGGCACCATGGGACCATGAAGATATGCTGTTTGAAAATTAAAGTACTCGTGGTTGTGCTCCGCAAGCTGTCTTTGGTGTCGATGGACCGTATAAGTGTTGCGCTGAATATTGATCAAGGCCTCCCTTGTTGTGGCAGCACTACACTGTATACGGTCGACTTGCTCCATTATCGCATCAAATTTTTGGTCGAAGAAGGCTTGTTACTGGGCAAAGAGTTATTGTTGTTGGGAGAGGAGCGATCGCATTTTTGCTAACTCGGCAGCCAGGGAGGTGATGGTAGGTTGTGCCTACGATGTTTCACCAACAACATTTTGGGGTCGGGCAGAGGTGCCTTTACCCAAATCGTGTGGGTCATCAACATGCGGCGGTGGAAGGGAATGTTGCAGTGATGGTGCTGAAGGTGAGTATGAGGCTGCTGGGTATGCAGTTGGAGAATTTGGAGTAAGGAGAAGATTGGTAAAGTGCTCGTGGAGTGGAGAAGAAGGTTGTTCATGTGGGTCTTGGAGGGCTTGGAGAGCGGATTACTAAGGGTAAAGGGTCCAAAGGTTCTGGATCATGCGTTGGTGATTTTTGAACCTTTTCTTTTCCCTTATCATTTCTGCGCTGTCTCTTTGGCTTGGGTTCTTGCGGCGCATTGAGATCGATGGCTGGCCTCTTTAAGGGTAGCTCTGGGCAGTGTGGGGAGTCCTTGATGAATATCCTCAAGATCTTGATATTGATGAGGTCGTGGACTTCGTACATGGGCTCTTCATCAATGCCTACGCCCATTGACAGGCACAGACTTGAGATAGTCCATGGAAAGAAGTATTGCCCTCGGATGTGCCCCACCAATGCTCTGAGCTGTCCTGCGATCAACTGCCCTACATCGATTGGTATGTCGCGCGCAATGCAGTATGCGGCCATGACGCAATCCCTCGATATCATCTTATCATACGTTGTTGGGATCAGCCACTTTTTGACCAAATAAACCCAAAGCCTTCCCTCCGGGAGCAATGACTTGGATGCCAGGGTGCGGATGCCTTTCAAAGAAACCGTCCACATCGTGCCCGATTGCATTAAAATTTACAGCGCATCTTCCATTTGCTGTTTCGTGGGATCATCAATGATTCTGTTGCTTGGTGCATCCGGGTTATCCTTCATCTGGTACAACTCATTGATGTCCCTCGCGCGGAAGGACACCGTCTCCCTTTTAAAGGTCACTGCATCTCTGGTGCCATGCAGATGTCCGCAGTAGAAGTCTCTCACTACCTGCGGAACAACAATTGCTAGGCACTAACAAAATATGCCCCAACCATGTTCCACGATCACGCTCGTGACGAGGTCTTGTAGTGGCATTGGCGTAGGATAAAAGCCCATCTCTATCAACATGTTGTCATTTTCTTTTCTTTTTTATGGACGTTTCTTCACCAATGCGGGCTCGCTACTCTCCACTATTGCCTTGCCCTTGTCTTTAGCCAACGCAAGGCGGGCTGCTTGTCTTTGCTTCTTTTCCCGCTCTTTGTATTGATCCTTCTTCTCGCATTCAGCGAGTTTTTTACCCTTCTTCTTTTTCAAAGCTACATGTTGGCTTCGCGCTTCCTTTCCTTTTCTTCTCTCATTCTCCTCTCTTCTTCTACCTTCTTTTTATTTTCTTCTTCTTCCTCTTCCCTCACTTCTTTTTCAAACTCTTCTACAAACTTCTCGGAGGCTAGCAAAAGGCGTTGTTCCTCTTTGAGCCTCCTTTCCTCTTCAATCCTTGCGAGCTCATTATTGATGCGCATCTTCTCATCTTGCAGTCTTCTTCTTTGATTCCCTTCTGTGATGATGAGTTTCACCCGCTCCATTTTCTCCTGCCTCTCTTCCTCTTCCTTTCTTCTTCTTTCCACTTCTTCTAGTGCTTGGATTAAAATTGAAGGGTCAATGGTAGACCCTTGCGGCGCATTCTCCTTGCGACACCGCATCAGGGGGGTATCCTCTCATTCTTCTCCTTCGTCCATCGCAACCAATTGTGTTGTTTTCGGTTGCGCTGGCTCCCTTAATTGTGCTGGTTCCCCCTTGTCCTCCCTCATGGAGGTGGACTCTCCATCCTTCTCTGTGCTCGCAGCCCTCATCTTCTTTTCTTCTTCCTTCCTCAGGCACCTTTCCTCACGCCTGCGCTTTTTCCTTTCTTTTTTTTCCTTCCTTCTCTTCTTCTTGGCCTCTTCATCTTATTCATCCTCCTTTTCTTTATTCTTTTTCTCCTTGCCATGATGAGATGCCTCACCTTCTCCAGCTTTTTTCCCTTTGCTCTTCTTTTGTTTCTTTTTCTCCACAACTTCCTCCACCGCAACTCTAGAGGGTCTGTCATAGGTTTCTGCGTTGGCAGTCTCCTCAAGAGTCTCTAAAGCCAAAGTGCTTCTTCTTGTCTCCTCTTCCACCACTTGCTCCGTCACCACCACTTCTTCAGTCACTGCCACTGTCACCTCCTCCGTAGACAGTGGTTGGTTTACAACCCCTGCCTCGGGCAATCCTCCTTCTTCCTCCAAGTTACTCAGAATGTTTCCGAATACATCCTTGTCATTGCGTCTCCTCTTTTCATTTTCAGTGGAGACTACTGAAGTTGGGAGTGGGGTGCTTTCAGTACTTTGCCCCCTCTTGACTTGAGGAGGCCTGACGGCTAATGGGTTTCGCCGAGGTCTTCCGATGACTCGGGGAACAGTGTGTGGTTGGACAGCAAGACGGCGACTGACAGCAAGGAATGCTGCCTCTCGCATGGAGATTAATGCTGCCTCTCTCATGGAGATTTGGTTAGTGGAAGGTGCTGAGGGTTAAGTAGAGGGTTGGGAGGTTTGGTCGGCCATGGATGCTTAGGTGAAAGAATTGGAAAACGTTTGGTTTCTGGGAAGAAGAAAGCTCGGTATGCAAGGGGCGCTAGGGTTTTTCAGATTGCAAAAAGAGGTAAAGTGTGCTCACAGACGTGGAAGTGGCTATTTATAGGTTGGGCCTTAGTGGGCCAAACGCTATTTTTGCGGTGGCAGGCCTCGGACACTCAAAAGGCCCGTCGTTCGAACTGCCCTCATTTATGAGGTATCAGAAAAACGTCCTTTCGTTTGCGGACTCATCATTTATTTGGAATATGAAACGATTGGACTTCTCAAATTTGCAAAAAGAATTTTCTTTAATGTTTTATTCGAATGGACGCAAGGAAAAGATTAAGGCAATGTGTTCCCCATCGTAAATGCATCTTCGCAGAGGACAGGCAACAATGCATGTATCCCCGCAACACACCCTTTAACTAAACACATTTCTAGAGGATCGGGTGCACGGTATTGCTACCAGTGCAACACTACCTCAACATAGTGCATTTTGCTAAGGACGGGCAAAGGACACGTACGCGCGTAACACACCCCTCAGATTCAACGCATTTGGGTTGGGTGAACGCAAAGCGCATCTTGTTGGTTCAAGATGTGTCCATTATTGCCATGCATACCAGATGTTGATTGTTTTATTATTATTTTATTATTATTATTATTATTATTATTATTATTATTATTATTATTATTATTATTATTATATTTTTTTTCATCAACGCAAGTTTCTATGACTTGCGGTAATAAATTTCTTCTTATTTCTCAATCATTCACCAGTAAAGAATAACGCATTAAATACAGAAAGTAAGGAAAGTAAAGACAGCACATAAATAAATGCAAAAAAATTAAATGAGTCTTAAATTCATAAAGTCATGAAACAAATTAATCGAAGCAATAAATGACATAATTCAGAATTCAATAAAGACAAGAATTAAAGAAAGCATTTAAACACAAATGTGAGATATGGACCGGAAGATGCGTTTTTTTGAATGAGCGCAATCCACACCTTTACAGGTGATCCAGCTTGCCTGCCCAATGTCCTTAGGGACATTGCTCCTTTCCATGAGATCCTGGGGCTTTAGAGTTGCAAGGCAACATACCAAGGGTTATGTTTCTGAGCTCAGATGCCAGCTGGCCTACTTGAATGTCCAAATTTCGAATTGAAGACGCCTGCGCCTGCATTACTGCATCATTTTTGTCCATATACTATTTGAGCAGGACCTTCAATGAGCTTTTGGAGGTCTTTGAAGATGAGGGCTGTTGATTGTGTGATTGCCTTAGTTGCCCTTAATTCGAATTATGGTGAAAAGGAGAGTTCCCTCGACTGCCACTCTGATGGTTGCTTGGCCCCCCTTGGTTAGGATTCCCTCCCCAACCGAAGTTAGGATGGTTCCTCCAACCCGGATTGTAGGTGTTGCTGAAGGGGTTATTTTGGATGGCGCATACCTGTTGGATATTCGATGGGCACATTTCTGCTACATGAGCCCCTCCACAATTAACGCAACTTATTGCGGCCACTTGAGCTGGCATAGCGGGTTGCGCTAATTGTTGGGGTATGGCTCCTTGATTGATTGCCATCGATTGGAGGAATGAGGTCACTACGGCCATCTGAGCGGCTAGTGTGGTCATTGTCTCCGCAGGGACAATGGCAGTGTCATTCTTTCGTCTTTTAGAACCTCTGCCTCCATAACCATCATCAATTCAGTCATCCATGTTTCGCGAGATGCGGTCAAGGATGACCTTGGCCACAGTATACGTCTTGTCCATAAAACCTTCTGCCGCGGAGACGTCAGCAACAACCTGCATCGATCTGTTCAGGCCATTGTAAAATGTCTCCATCAGGACGTAATCGAGTATCTTGATATGCAGGTAGTTCTTCATCAATCTTCGAAATCACACCCAGGCGGTGCTCAGGGCCTCATTGTCCATTTGCTCAAAGTTTAGCACGTCCTTTTGTCGCCTTGCATTGATGGTTGGTGGGAAGAACTTCTTTATGAATCGCTCAACCAGCTGATCCCATGATGTAATCTCGTTTGGCTCTAGTGAGTGAGCCCACCACTTGGCTTCGTCCCTCAAGGTGTAAGGAAACAGATATAGTCTAATACCCTCAGGGGTAACGCCAGGTAATGATAAGTTGCCGCACATTTTGACAAAACTGGTCAAGTGGCCATGTGGGCCTTCACCTTGCAGACCCCCAAATTGCTCTGCGTTCTGGATCATTTGGAGCATGATCGGTTTTATTTCGAACCTTTTGTTCTCCTCTACTGTTGGTCTCGAAATCCTAGGCGAAAAATCATACAGGTTAGACGCCGCGTAGTTCTTCATGGGAATGTCACGATCAGCGGCAAGGAAGACTGGGTTCTGCACTGGTCGTACTGCCCCTTGATTTCTTGCGGTAGCCACATTGTCATTATTATCTGCCATATTAGCTACTTTCTTTCGCCTTGCTCGATTTTGACGTGCCCTGTGCGAAAGGTACGCTCGATCTCTGGGTCAACTTCGAATTCTTGTTCGGTACCAGTACTCATAAACTATCATATTGCTCTCCACGTTGAACAGCCAGTACAAAGAGATCTATCTTGCAAAACATCACAAACATACTCAAACAATAACTGTTAATCAATCCCCGACAACGGCGCCATAAACTTGTTGAAGACATAAATATAACGTGATGCCATAAACTTGAAGACATAAAATGTATTCCAATTCTATGACCTTATGTCATACAACGCAGGATTAATGACGACTTTATTTACTTTATGCGATACTACTTCTAGATATGCATTATTTATGAATGTTCTTATGTCATACACGCATGGATGTTGTGCATTGTCACAATTTTCCTTGCGTTAGAACCAAGTATAATTCCACTGCAAGTTTCTCCATGTGATCCGAGGTCGAACATAGGGACCGTTTTAGGTTATTGCGTTATATTCGTGATATATGTGACCAGGGGTTTTTCAATTAATATAAGTTGTGTGTACAGGTATTTAAAAATGCAATAAAGTAAAGATAAGCTATAAAAATGCAATAATAAAGTAAATTGCAGAAAAAGTAAAGTGCGATAAAATAAACCTAAATTATGATGATACAAGATACAGGTTACATGATACAAGATATCGAGGTTGAGACTGACTGTGAAGATTATACAAAGAATCGTGTTATGCGGTAGCAAGTCTTATGTGCGAAGTAGAAAGAGAAAGGATAATTAATATAAACATCGCAAGTTCCTTAATTGCGTTAAAGATATAAGTACGGTTCCGCTTTCCTTTGGCATCCACCTCTCGATGATCGACCGCGTTTCCCACATCTCTGTGGTGAAATAGGGATGAACGTAATGAACGCAAGGTTTCTTCCTTCTCTAGAATTACTTCTCGCTTTAGTTAACACATTCTTCTAACCTTCTCTCGACCGATCAAAATGACATCTTCACTTCTGCTCTCACAGGTGAAGATGTCGTCTAGCATGCTTTAGCTAAAAATCTTTATTTCTTTAGCACAGATTAATTAACTTGTTTAATTCATATTAATCACCACAGGATTAAGAAAACATCGTGAAGAAAGCAATTAATGGAGGAACAGAAATAGATAGAAAGATGGAGATGTAAATGATCAAGACATTTAACTATATAATCAAACGTCTGATACATGATTGTGAATGATTTAGACTAGGAAGATGAAATATAATTGATCAATGAGAGTTAGAAACAAATACAGATGAGTGCCAATGTCTTGACACAGATTTGGATGGAGAAATCGCTTGTCGGTGTATGAAGTGGGCGAAAGGATGAGCTTCCCTCTCAGGCTTGCTCAACCGGTAGAAGGGATCTAGGTACAGAGCTTCACGGCGGGGATTTGGTAGAATTGCTTTGAGACTCACCTCTCGGCCTTGTCTCTTTTCTTCACGGATCTTCTCCGATCAGCACTCAGATCAGCCTCTCTCTCAATATACAGATATGAAGATAGCCTCGTATCTAGTATATCTTTTCAGTGAATTCTATGAGGGTATTTATAGGTTGAAGGCTTTGACTCTCTGACTTGTGGTCCCCTCTTTATTGTTATGGAAATTCTGAAAATGGTGGAATAAATATTCCTTCTGTTATGCAATCAGTCCGTCAATAATACACAACGGTTAATTGTGCACGTGTCATAATCCTCCACAATTGCGTTGCTCACTTGCATCTTTCGATTGTGTGTCCGCATGCAGTGTTATTTTTATTACCACATGCGGTTGAAGTTCAACTCTAGATCGACTGTCGCATTGTGCCATCATTGCGTTGATCGTTTTTCATTGTTGATTGACAGGCGCATTGTGACGGAGATGTGTTGTTCAGTTTCTCTCTGAGCCTTGATTGCAAGCGGTGACTTGGTTTCCTGCAAAACAGACTTGAAATATCTTTTTCACCATCTTGATGGTGTTAGTGGGTGTATTTACGATAATTTATAATTATTTTATTTCTTAGCTAATTTTCATACAATCGGCACATATTTTCTCTCTTTTAACTGCAATATCTAAGTAAGGCAACATAAATAACTTGTATTTCTACAAGTTATCAGTGTGTGAGGTCCTCGCGTTGGAAGAGATCATGAAAGAACCAAAGCCGCCAAGTCTGAGTGAGCGACGGACGAAACCAACGTGTCCATAACTAGAGGAACCACCAGAACTTGAGTTGAAACCGTTAGCTAGTCAACTGAAATATGCCTTCCTTGGAACAAATAAAACTTTACCTGTAATTATTTCAACGAATCTTATTGAGCCTAATGAGCACACTCTTTTACAGATGCTGAAAAAGCACATGCGTGCAATAGGTTAGACGCAGCGGATATCCCTGGCATCAACCCATCTTATTGCATGCATAAGATCAGGCTGGAAGAAGGGAAGTCGGGATCGATTGAGCCTCAAAAAAGGCTGAACCCTATAATGAAGGAAGTGGTCAAGAAATCAATCCTAAAATGGTTGGACGGAGGAGTGATCTATCCTATATCTGACAGTAGCTGGGTAAGCCCAGTCCAATGCGTTCCCAAGAAAGGGGGAACAACTGTGATAGTCAATAGCAATAGTGATCTCATACCTTCGAGAACTGTCACGGGCTGGCGCATCTGTACGGACTATAGGAAGCTCAATGCGGCAACCAAGAATGACTACTTCCCCCTTCCTTTCATTGACCAAATGCTTGACAGACTTGCTGGCAAAGAATTTTATTGTTTCCTTGATGGATACTCTGGTTATAACCAGATTTTGATTGACCCAAAAGATCAGGAAAAGACAACATTCGCCTGTCCCTTTGGAACGTTCGCGTTTAGACGCATGCCCTTTGGGCCATGCAACGCACCTAGAACATTCCAAAGGTGTATGATGGCAATCTTCTCTGACTTCTTGGAAAAGACCGTTGAAGTTTTCATGGATGATTTTTCAGTCTTTGGAGACTCATTCCAATCATGCTTAGATAATCTGGAGGCTGTCCTCGCTCGATGGGAGGAAACAAACCTTGTGCTGAATTGGGAAAAATGTCACTTCATGGTGGCTGAAGGAATTGTCTTAGGCCACAAAGTATCTAAAGCTAGGTTGGAAGTTGATGAAGCCAAGATAGATGTCATAGCTAAACTTCCACCACCATCAAATGTGAAAGCTCTACGAAGTTTTCTAGCACATGCTAGCTTCTATCGAAGGTTCGTTAGAGGATTCTCTCAAATTGTGCGACCTCTGAGCGCATTGCTAGAAGCAAATCGGCCCTACGATTTCAATGAAGACTACTGCGATGCATTTGAAACATTGAAATATGCGTTGACTATAGCTCTAGTACTGATAGCACCGAATTGGACACAGTGTTTTATTCTCATGTGCGACACGAGTGATGTTGCAGTAGGTACCATGCTAGGTCAGAAGAAAGGAAATTTGATACATCCCATCTCTTACGCATCCAAAACACTAAATGACTCTCAGGAACACTACACGACCACAGAAAAAGAAATGTTGGCTGTAGTGTTTGGCATCGAGAAGTTTAGATCTTATTTGGTTGGTGCGTCAGCCACCATATATACAGATCACTCAGCCATAAAGTTCCTGATGAGTAAAAAGGACGCGAAACCAAGATTAGTAAGATGGGTGTTGCTATTACAGGAATTTGACATTGATATTCAGAACAGAGAGGGAATTGAGAACCAGGTGGCTGACCACTTTTCCAGGTTAGAAAATCAAAAAATGCAAGATCAAGAAAGTGAAATCAAAGACGCATTTCGTGATGAAAGCTTATTCAGAGTTGAAGGTAGGGAACCTTGGTATGCGGACATAGTTAATTACTTAACTACCAAGCAATTCCCTAGGAAATTCAACTCTCAGCAAAAGAAACGGTTAGTACATGACAGCAAATTTTATTTTTGGGATGAACCGTTTCTCTATAAAGAAGGCCCCGACTCCATAATGCGTCAATGTGTTCCGGCGGAAGAGACACAACGCATCGTGGCTGAGTGTCATGACTCTCATTACGGAGGGAATTTCGGTGGGCAAATAACTGCTGCGAAGATCCTTCAAAGTGGATACTTCTGGCCCACCCTCTTCAAAGACGCGAGGGAGTATGTTCGTAAATGTGACACCTGCCAACGCACCAGGCATATCTCATCAAGGGACGTAATGCCCTTGAACAATATTCTTGAAGTTGAATTATTTGATGTTTGGGGCATTAATTTTATGGGACCTTTTCCTTTGTCCTGCGGCCAACAATATATCCTGCTTGTAGTAGATTATGTATCAAAGTGGGTAGAAGCAGTAGCTTGTGCCAAAAATGTGCGTCCACTATTTCTAAGTTTCTTACCAGGAACATCTTCACACGCTTTGGAACGCCAAGAGCCCTGATAAGTGACAAAGGTACGCATTTCATTAATCGC
Source organism: Benincasa hispida (assembly GCF_027475165.1). Taxonomy (NCBI): domain Eukaryota; kingdom Viridiplantae; phylum Streptophyta; class Magnoliopsida; order Cucurbitales; family Cucurbitaceae; genus Benincasa; species Benincasa hispida. The sequence continues at coordinate 30,581,567 of NC_143487.1, forward strand.
ATCATTTCTAAATTACTTGCCAAATATAATCTTAGGCACAAGATCGCTACCACCTACCACCCACAAACGAACGGTCAAGCTGAGGTATCCAATCGGGAAATAAAATCTATCATGGAGAAAGTTGTCAACGCATCGCTGAAAGACTGGGCACAGAGGCTGGATGAAGCGCTCTAGACCTACAGGACTGCCTATAAGACCCTCATAGGTATGTCTCCATACTCTCTAGTATTTGGAAAAGCTTTTCATTTACCTCTAGAGTTGTAGCACAAAGATTTTTGGGTAGTTAAGAAGCTAAATTTGAACTTGGACGCCGCAGGCGATCAACACAAACTTCAGCTCAATGAGCTGAAGGAGTGGCGATTGAACGCATATGAGAAAAACAAGCTCTACAAGGAGAAGACCAAGCGTTGGCACAACCAACACATTAGTAAGAAAGAGTTTGTTGTTGGCCAAAAAGTTCTATTATTCAGTTCACGATTGCGTTTGTTCACAGGAATGTTAAAATCAAGGTGGTCAGGACCATTCATCATTAAAACAGTCTTTCCCCATGGAGTAGTAGAATTAACGTGGGAGGATGGCACCAACGCGTTCAAAGTAAATGGCCAAAGAGTGAAGTCATACTTTGAAGATGGCATAGAACATCAAAAGTCATCTCTTGCACTACGCGAAGACAATTGAGGCTCGTGTTGAAGCATCCCTGCGTTCGCATCGATACATATTTTAGGGACGCTTCCTCTTTCCTCAATCCTTTTTCATTTTGTATTTTATTGCTGCGTTTGAGTTTACTTTGTTTGTTTATTTGCGATTTAAGATTGATTGTTCACTGTTATTTCCTTCATAGTTAGAGTTTTACTTGTTTAAATAAATAAATAAATAAATAAAAGTTGTGTATAATCGGGATGGGAATAACGGACGCGTTAGACTTAAGTCTAACACATGGCCCAAGTCGAAAGGACGTGTCTCGAAAATGCAAAGCACTCGAGTGCTTGGAAACCCAAGAAACTTCCCTTCGACTTCGCATTAATTACGGACGTCAGGCGCCGCATGACGTCACCCCACTCTCTCTCCCCAGCCTATAAAAATCAAGGCCCTTCGTCTTCATCTTCTTCTTCCACTACCCTCGAGCCTTCTGTTAAAGAAAAAGAAAAAAAACCTAGCCCTCTCATTTCCCTCAACGCCGTTCACTCAAGCATCTCTCTGGCCACTCTTCAACCACGATGTCGTCAGCGTCTGATAGTCAGAATCAATCCATGAGTTTTGGAGACGTCTCATCGGTAAGTTCTTTCTTCTCCTCATCTGTTTCAACTTTGCCTTCCCCAAGCCCTCGAAAAACCTCAAAAGCCTCTGTCCCAACCAAAACTCTGCACGACAGAGCATCCTCCACCTCCCAACGACCATTTCAGTCGAAGCCCACCAAAACACCCACAAAACGTTCTTCCAAGACCACCCAACAACCCAAAACCACCCCTCAACCAAAACCCAAAACCCCTTCAAAACCAAGGCAGCGTCCATCGTCATCCACAGCTGCCAATAAGCCATATACCAAGCCCACCCCACCACCATTCATTCCAAACATCACTCCGGTGGGTGCGACGCATGACCCCATCCCAGCCTACCTTTATAACGCCCCATCATCAGCCGTGCGTCCACCACCTCCACTGTCAATCCAACCCTTGGCCACCATCTACCCAGTTGAAGCAGACACGTCCAGCCAACCACCGCGTTCACCCATCATCATCTCATCCCCTTGGTTGCCACATACCCCATCAGGCACCCCTTCATTTACTCCACCTAGGCCCAGCTCTGACAATCCTATGTCAGAGCGTAACCTTGAAGAGTTAGTAGAATTGGCTTGACGGGACGAGCAAGAAGTGTTTGGAGCTATCTTGGCAAGTGTGAATCAAGGCCAAGAAGAAGAGCAAGTGATGCATTCTGACCCACCTAACGCATCACTTGAAATAGACGAAGCGGAGTGCTACGCAATGATGCTCGAAGCAGAATTAGAAGAAGAAGATGAAGAATATGAAGAAAGGGGATTTGGCCCAGATGCGTCGCAATCAGGCCAAACTAATGCGAATGAAGGGCCCTCAAAAGCAAAGAGAGTGACAAGAAAGAGAAAATTAATCTTGGAGGAAGAAGATGAGCAATCAGCATCCGGTCCTAAGGATGCAATGTGTGGGAGCTGCTCAAGGCACAATGCGTTAGAGAAGGAATTGGAAGATTATCAGCCCGCAAGGTAGAGGGGAAGGAAGTCTGCTCTCCAAAGGGAATTGGAGAACGAATTGAGAGAGATGGTGCGGGAAGCCATGGAACATATGGTGGGAAAACGCAAGGTAAACGACGTGTTACCTAAGAAGACCACGGGAAGAAAGCGCCAGTTCAATGATATTCTTGCAGAGAAAGGCTTCTTTCCTGAGCACAACCCACTACCGGCATACATAACTGAAACCATAGTTGCAATGGGTTGGGGTCAGTTCTGTGTTGGGCACACACGAATTTGGCCCAACCTCGTCCACAAGTTCTACAGTAGTGAGTTTGACATGGAGAAGAATACAACATTTTTTGATGGGGTATTGGTGCGCTTATTAGCCGATAAAATCAATGAAGTGTTCAATATCGCTAGTAATCCGGATGCAGAAGGCAACTGCATCTTCGAGCAACCAACGCCGAGCCAACTTGAAGATGCGTTAAGATTGTAGCCAAGCCTGAAGCAAATGGAAAACGTCTAGAAATGGAGCAAAGATGCTAGCTTCCAGGAACTTAAACCCAGATGCGAATCTATGGTATTATTTGGTCAAGAGAAGCATCATGCCTACAACGCATGATGAGACACTGTCAAAAGAACACGTCTTGGCTACCAACTGTATCATGTAGTGCATCCCTTTAGATGTTGGAAGAATAATAAGGGATCAAATCAAAGCCATCAAGACCAAACCACAAGAACAATTGTATTTTCCATGGCTGACCTGTGCATTTTCTAAAAGCGGGGGCATCCGTCTGGGGGATGATCATGAAGAGATCAACAGTCTGATGAACATTAAGTTAATCAGGCGTTTACTTCGCAGTTTACCGCATCAGCCTGCCTTACCTCCCAAAGAAGTGGTAGTCAGATCTCGATCATCTAAACGCACCCCCAAAAGAAGACGCGTCCGGATAGTTAAACACAATGATGAAGCTTCAAAGCATGAAGATTACGAAGCAGAGCTTGAACTTACGGATGAAGAAGCATGGCTAAACCTAAACCTCACTCTCCAAAACTCACTAATGGCCCTGCTAAAAGGGTGTCTTGATCCAACGCACCAAGAACCTACTGAATAGATCAAGACATCCCTTGCCCCCTTCCTTCGCCCTCACCAAGTCCAATTCCCAATTTTGTGCCTCCTCCAACCATTTTTGGACCAACTGGGTTAGGGTCGAGTAACACAGTAAATTTTGATGACCCAGTTGGAAGAAGTGAAGAGCCAGCACCACCTCAACGCAGCACTGACCTTGAAGAGTTTGAAGCTTTCATCAGTGATCAACTCAGACCATTAGCCGCGTCCATCGAAGGTCTTTAGCAATAAAACAAGGTTCTAAGAGATTACTTAAGGCAGCAAACAAGAAGGATGCAAGACCAATTTGTTTATACAACGTGGTACATTAATCAGGTCTTGGTTGGAATGTTTGCCCTGCCTCCACTACCTGATCGTCTTAGAAACCTTTTGGCTTTAGAATGAAGACCCTGTAGAAGAACGTAGGGATGATGCGCCAGCACAATAAAGTTTTGGGGTGTTGGTTATTTTGTATTTTGATTTAGTTGATGATCTTTTGTATATGTTTGACTTGTTTGTTTGTTTCATGTTATTCTATGAAAATGAATGAAAATTTTTTATCATTTTTTCCTCGCGTTTGACCTTAGCATACTTTTTTTGTTCTTTAGCTATTTTCTAGTCTTGTGCTTTGCCTTACTCAATGATATCAACAATATAAAATCTATAAGTATAGAGTACGCGTTAGGAAAATCAACACTGAAATTCTCTAAAAAGACTACATGTTTTCTTTCTAACGCATGCAAGCTTTAATTCAAAACTCCTTTCGAAACTCTCAAAACCTTTTTGAAATTTTGTTTCTCTTTTAGCAATGAGGATTTAGCTCATCTCCAAATTTGGGGATGAGGGAAATCTGTATTAAGACGCATTAACCAGATACATCAAAAAGAAAGGGAACAAAATAGAAAAATGTTAAACGCAACACCTCTGTCATTACTCTAAAAGAAAAAAAAGAAAAAAAAAACCTCAAAGTGACATGAGTTAAAAAGTTGGAATAGGCACTTAGCCGTAGTTGGATGCTCGCATGACACCCATGGGGGCAAGCCAAAATGAAGTTAAGTCTCCTAGACCGATGCATCCCATAGAACTCCTCTATCTAGTCTAAAGAAATTGTATCTTGAAACGCATGAATATTAGATATGAGTTTAGTTGTGAAGGGTTCTCACCTGTAGTTGGATGCTCGCATGACACCCGTGGGGGCAAGCCAAAACGAAGGTGGGATACCTAGAACAATGCATGGGTAATTGAAAATTCATATTTTTTTCTTTTTATCCGGCATCTATCTTAAAAAGAGTATCTAACGCATTTCTGGTTTAGAAAAAAAAAGGGAATGTTTTGAGAAACGAAAGGAGTTGTTAATAAAAGGCTTGCTGCACCTGAAACTAAACATTATTCCTTTTAGAAAAGAGTCAATCTGCGTACATTTTCCAAACTCTTGTCTCAAGCTTATAATTGAATATGATGAGAGGCGAACTCTGCACACTAAAGACAAAGGAGATAACAAAGAATTATTTATGGAATGCTTGAGAACAAGCATTGTTCAAATTTGGGGGTGGTGATAATTTGTAGAAATACAAGTTATTTTGGCTCTTAAGTTAGAACAACTAAGGATTTTAATGATAAATTCTCCACATTTTTAGAAGAAACGCATGGAATTACTCAAACATTAGTAAACTCATGCAAAAGAAGTTTTATTACTAAATACTACGGCACTAACGCATTATACTGCAGGATTTCAATAAGAAGCTAACACATGATTAAGAAGTGTCACAGGCAAAGTTCTGAACGCATGGGCCATGCGTTGGAGGGATTCAACGCAAGGAAGATTCATTGATTCAGGCTGTTTGTGTCAAATCACCACTTGCATGTATGGGAACCTGTAGCAGGCGGCATCTAAAAAGCTTCTGAGTGTCAGGCGGCTGACCAGGGCATAGAATTTAATGCTGCCCATCACCAAGCTGGAGATGACCAACGCCTATAAATAGATGAAATCCCTCCAGAGTTCAAAGTTAAAAAATTTTCAAGTTCTCACTCTCATAATTAGCGTAGTCATAGTTTAGATCTTTAGAAGCTGTGTTGTAGTGCCAAGAAGAGCAGAAGGGTAGAGAACCACCATCACTGTCGGTCAAGGAGCGGAGAAAGCCGAGCTTGAGCAAGACACTTCGTCCAGTTCTTATATAAGTGATTGTACACAACTAGAATTGAGCCAAAGAGATACAAGAGATTGTACTCTGTGGCTTGACTCAGTTCCTTTCATCTCATTTATCGCTATCATTTCATCTGATTAAATATTGCTTTTGTTAAGACAATCTGCTTCTTTATAAATTCATATATTTGATCCATCACACTTCACCATTATTTATTTATTGTTTATGTTGATTGCATCTATTCTTTATGCAAAATTTCATTTCAAACACTTAAGCTAACTTGATCAATTTGTAAAAGCATCCTTAGCTTAGATTATTTGAAAAAGTAAATAGGCCAGCATCAAGTAGAATGCCTAGTACATCTAGAGATAGACTTACTGGTGTTTATTGCATTCTGTGACGCATGCATCTCAGAGATAGGTTTTGTATGTTATTCGCATTGAGAAATGTTGAATAAAGTATAACGCATATACAAGAGATTGTACTCTGCGGCTTGACTTAGTTCCTTTCATCTCATTTATTTGCATTTCATTCATCATATTCTAGTTCGTGTACATTCATCTTAGATCGACGCATACCACTTACATTAAAATCTGTTTCCACACGACCCATCACTCACTACTCAACTCTTTTGTATCTTCTTGCACAGGCACAACACCTTAGTGTAAATAACACATCTTTTCATATATTTAGAAAATCCCTACAATAGCTACCACACAAGGTCTGCGTTAGCTTAACCTGAATCCCTGAGTTCGACCCTGGACTTACCTGGAACCTAAATTGGATTTATACTTGGGTCTGATTTAGGAAAACTTGAACGTCAATAGAAGAAGTATCGTGCGTTCTGTTGCACATCTCTAACGCACAACCGCGTTACAAATACATAAACGCATCAAAGCATCAATGCATCATTCATACTTAGAACTTATTTTTCCAATTTATTTTATACAATACACTCCTAGCGCGAAGCACGATAGCAACGAACACATGGCAACAAGTGAAATACTCGTAGCCTCCTCTAGCCCGCACATTCATCGGACCACAAAGGTCTGAATGCACCAACTCTAGAAGCTCTTTGGACCTATAACCTTTTCTAGTAAAAGGTCTTTTAGCCATTTTGCCTTCAAGGCATGACTCGCACACAGGTTAAGAATTTTCTTCTAACTTGTTTAGAAGTCCATTCTTCACCAACCTCTCAACCCTATTGAGATTAATGTGCACAAAACAAAGGTGCCAAAGTTGGGAATTTTCTTTAGGAGAAATTTTAAGTTGTTTGTTTTGAGTTACGACAGTTTTAAACATCTCTATGTTATGGAGGGAATTTGTTGCTAATGGCCTTAACACGTACAAATTGTTTTCCAGTCTAGCTGAACATATATCAACACCATCTTTCAAAATAAACACTTTATTTACAGAAAAATTTAAGGTGTGTTTACATTCAAACAACGACTTTACAGAAATTAAATTCCTCTTTAACTCGAGAACTACATATACATCATTCAAAATGATAAACCTATTTTGTAAAGTCAACCGGAGGCCCCCCACTGCCATAACTAAAACGACGTGCCCGGTGCCAACTCACATCGTAATCTCACCAGCCTCAAGTTGCTGCCATAAACTAATTCCTTGAAAGGAAGAACAAACATGGTTAGTGGCCCCAAAGTCTATAATCCAGGCAAATCGTCATTCTCCACTAAACAAGTCTCCAAAACCAGTAAATCATATTTACCTTGTTTGACCTTCTTCTTCTCCTTCAAATAATGAGGGCATTTCTGATTCAAGTGCCCATCCTGGTTGCAATGGAAACATTTTCCCTTGTCAATCGACGTCGGTCGCCTACACTGTGGCGTGGCAGGTTGTTGGTTAGCAAGCACTTTCCATTTCCCCTTACTACCCTTCTTCTTCTTCCACTTGCTTGTGCTGGAAGAAGAAGGTGCAACAGACTTAGTTCCAGAGATTGAACCTCTATGGAACTTCTTGGAAGATTAAGAAACATTTGCCTTACCAACCTTTTGAAGGAGCTCTTAAACAAGAGAATCATTGAGTGGAGGCAAGATCGTTCTAAACCCATTGTGAAAGAACAAAGCATTTAAAAACAATCAACAACAGTTATGCATCATCGAGTAAATTAAGCATGCTTTCAAGTTAAAACTAACTAGGATCGAGTGACATACCTTTGAAGAACTATTCTTTGCATATTCCCTCGATCAACACTAGTCATGCATCCAAGAAAACTCGATCAAGCACTCGAACATAACAAATAACCAGTGCAACTCACGAACTGTCAGATCCCCAAACCCAATCGAGTAAGACTCGATCCTCGACCCTTGAACAACAAATCTAGACACCACCACTTGACTGCCTTGATATTCTCGGTGTGAGAATCTAGAAGGTGCGGGCTCTGTGTAAATTTGGTAGAGGGAAGGAGGATGTATACGATCGAGTAAGTGGGAGAATGAGAAACCTCTATCGTATAGAGTTGGATACTCGATCATCTTGCAAACGTGGAGCAATCGTCTGGTAACGAGAAGCTTATTTGTTTAATCTCTCAAAGGCTATTGTATGGCTTTTTTTCAACCCAATTTAATGTGATGCAATCATGAAAAATTAAAACCTTTTTCACTTTTATCCATAAATTATCAAAACTGATAGTAACTTTCCCACTTGCAACGGTTAAAGGAGAGAATTATAACCAACCAAACAATTATCTCATAATTGTTTTTATTATAAATAAATATAATAACTAACTTATTATATTATATTTATAACATATAATTTTAATATCACATCATATGTAATATTTAAACCATAGTTCTTTTCTCCTTTATTGCATTTAATATAAATCATATTTATATTAATTCCTCCAATTAATGTAACTAATACTTCAAATCAATTATATCACATATAATTGAATCAATTTATTTATATCATATATAATCAAATTCCCTCTTGTTAATTTGAACACTTCAAACTAACCAAAAAACTCATTCTCAACATGAATCCATTTTGATACCAAGGGGACCTTATAGACCTGTAGCTTGAAGCTCCAACGGTATGTGAATAACTTACTAAACTCTTTAATCACGATATCTACTATCTGTTAACCGTCGGGCATTCCACTAAAGACCAACAACTGCACTCTTCGCACAACAGATATATTTATGTGTCCATTGGATATAACCAATCAATAGTATGATGACCCTTCATAAATCGCTTGTAAGCACAGCTAGGCCAATTTACCGTTTTGTGTCACATCCCGCCTCAGACCACCCTCTTAACCTAGAGAAGAGCGTGACTGCAGTAGTTATCAACCCTTAGGCTGACACTTACTGCCTAAAAACTCTTGCGGAATAACTCTGATACCAAATACAAATTATATGCAATGGGACGGCTGTAGGCCCATAATTTATTAACTTAGAAACTTAATATGTTTAGAGTATTTACAACATTAGATTTACAAGTCCTAAAACCCACAAACCCTAGTCCCTATATGAACAATAGTAACATGTGTACAATATTAACAGTAACCACCTAGCAAACGGTTACAAGTCTTTTGGTCCTTTAGTGGCAGAGCAGATACTGAGCTGTCTTCAGAGGATTTGACCGCTACCTGTGGGGGGGGGGGGACAAAAACATTTGAAAATGGGGTGAGCTTACGCCCAGTGAGTGACCGAGAAAACATAGTAAATTCTCATGCATAATTTCAGTAATGAGTGTTTAACTGAAACATAAACTTTTACAGTACTTGTACTGTAGCATAAACGTTTTCCAAGCGTAAAACATGTAAAGCTGTTTTAAACATAAAACAATAAAAGCATTTCTCATATCAAAGTACTTTATAACTGGTAAAATAATCCCAACACCAACTGCTAGTCCAGAGAGAACCCTTTTGCTCAATCTCTAACTTTATTCACCTGTGGCCACATTAGGTACTACTGCTCAGATACGTTCTCCTTGTACTTCAATATTGAGCTACTAGGATACCTTCTCCAATGTACTTCAGTATCCCGTTGGTTTGGTACCTTCTCAAACGTACTTCAGTACCAATAGATACCTTCTCCTTGTACTTCAGTATCTAGTTGGGTGGATGCCTTCTCCTCGTACTTCGGCATTGCATTTTACCAAAATTATTTATAAACAACTTTTCTCTTTAAAGCATGTACAATATAACACATATATAACATGGCTTTAAAGATGGTAACGCATGCTGGATAAAATCAACATATGTAAATAGTTTTTCAACAATAGGCATGCGTTCACAACACAATTCAGATCTTGCTTGGAAACCACTTTATAAAACTAGTAGGCATGAGAATTATTTTCACAAACATGCTTTCTGTAAAACGTTTGTAATCAAAACAGTTTAAAAAATTTTTAGTTCAAAAACATTTTAGCCACTCACCTCGAACTCTTAGGAACTTTTCACTCTAGTAGCTCCTTGGGTCCCTTTTTCACCCCCTAGAATCTAGATTCAACTTGCAACTTAGATTACTCATAGTTCCGAACCTTATTTGGAAATAATTCATTCTACAAAATTATTCTAAAATGTCTTAGAAATATTACCCTAAACTTTCAGCTTATAATTCCTTGTGGTTTGGCCGGAATCTCAAAATCTTCTAGGCTGGCTCAGACTGATCCGATAGTCTGACCCTTCTGCCTTCTTCTCAACCTCCAGCCTAGTTCCTTTGAGCCTTTTCCTCCGGCAGCCCAACTCTGAAAACTAGACTTCCAGAGCTTTCAAATGGCTTTAAAATCACTCCAAACGCATGAGTATATTAGAAGATCGTCTCGTCCAAATTTGACCCATTCCTCTGAACCCTCACTGCCCTCTACTTTCTCTACGAAATTTATGATTTTTGTGTGATCTGAAAATGAAATCCCAACTCCCTATTTATAGGCGTTCAAATTTCTCATCGGATTGACAGCACCTACTTGGCTGCATGGCCAAATGTTTAATCCTCCCTTTATTAACGTAAGCTGACTTCACCTTGGTTCAATGTGTTCTTCCCAAATGCATCCAACACAATTTCTTAGCGTTTAAGAATTTCTCTTAATCGGACACCTAGATTTTAATTGACATTTACCCTTAGTCTTCAATATTTTTTTGTATTCAAATTAGGGTTTTCAATGTATAATCTACAAGAATGCAGCCAAATTCAATGCATATACACTTGCCCGGCCATCGATGCATAGGCGAGGCGTGGGCGTGACGTTCGAATGCAGCACCGGACAAGGCGTTGCTGACGCACAGGCTGCTCTCGCTCTCTCCACTCTCGCTCTCTCCCACTTTCTCGCTGATTCGCTCTCTCCACTCTCGCTCTCTCCAACTTTCTGGCTCAAAATCTCGCTCTCTCTACTCTCGCTCTCTCCAACTTTCTAGCTCAAAATCTCGCTCTCTCTACTCTCGCTCTTTCCAGCTTTCCCTCCAACTTTCTCTCCAATCTCGCTCTCTCCAACTATCTTTCTCTCCAAATTTTCTCTCCAATCTCGCTCTCTTCATCTTTCTCTCCAACTTTTCTCTCCAATCTTTCTCTCCAACTGTTTTCTCCAATCTTTCTTGCTCAAAATCTTGCTCTCAATGATCTTGCTGGTCTCGATCTCAACGATCTCGCTCTCAACGATCTCGCTCTTAGCTACAGCGAACATTGTTCGTCTCCGTGCAATTTCTACACGATTGTGCCACTAGTCACTTGCCTTCTAGTGCTTTGTGCACAACACGCATTTCACATAAATTTTCCATACTTAGCCAATTTTTCCCAAATTTCCCAACTTCGATGTCCATATTTTTCTTTTCAAATCCCCATTCCTTCTTCACCATTTCACACTAACTTTCTCATCAACCTACTTGTTATACAAATTTCATTACAATATTACCAATTAAAGCTCAACTTAATTTATTCAAAGAAAAATCTACTTAATACTTAGAAATTTCCTTCCCCTTAACTTAGGATTTAACTTACATTTAGTTAATTCATTTTATCACTTGCTTAAGTAAGGAAAATAGAAATCCGGGTTTCACATTTTTCCCCTGTAGTTACATCTAACTTCTTAAGTACCACTTATTCCTCTAATGAACAATACATCATAGTCGTACAATGAGTGAACACTTCTCGGGCCATGAGAAGGTGTGGCGCCACATTGTTTAAGCCCTGGAATCAGCCCTTAAGGGAGCAATTTATCTACTTACCCTTGCTTCGGGGAATGAGTGAATTCCGTCTTGTATAGCTGAGTTCCCAGTTCCTCAATCAGACGAATCTGCAAAGTGGTAGGTTTGAGCCGACGATCTGGCCACTCGCACCCATGTAAATCAAAGGACCGCCCTCATATGCAGGAGTTCCCAACTCACTCAAGATTAAGGCCATGTTACCTATGTGAACGATTTCTTATAAAAGAGAACCTATGAGCGGAAGCAAGATCTTTCCAAGCCCATTATGAAAGAATTAAAAGCATTCACAAACATATAAAACAGTTATGCATCTAAACAAAATTACAACATGCTTTCTTAATTAATAACAAAAGGAACGAGAGACATACCTTTGGAGAACTCTTCTTCTATGATTGTCTCGCTCTCGTCAACAAGTGGACAACAACCTTTCGCTTTCGTTTAGATCGCCTACCTAATCGTCTAGTGATCACGAACAGTCTTCTCCTTAAACAAGCACCCTTCAACACCACTACTCGGCAACCTTGGTATTCTCGGGGTGAGAATCCAGGAGGCGTGGGCTTTGTGTGAATTTGGTAGAGGGATGGAGGATAAACGATCGAACTACACGATCAAGCTAGTGGGAGAAAGTATTGTCTATCACATAGACAGTGAATGCTTGATCGTTTAGTAAGTCTCGTTAGTACATGATCGTTTGGTAAAACACGGTAGATCATTTACACGATCGTTTAGTAAATCTCGCTTAGCATGAGATTGTTTAGTAAATCGCTTTACACGATAGTTTAGACTCTCGCTTGAAGGATATCGTGTAATCTCTCATCAGTTAAACGATTAGTAATGCAACTAATGAAGCGAGCTTTTAACAAAATGAAAACTCTTTTCATTTTATCCTCCAGATATGAAAACTGAACATAACCTCCTACTTTCACGGTTAATGGAGAAAATAACCAACCAATTATCATATAATTGTTTTAATTATAAATAAGTATAATAACTAACTTATCATATTATATTTATAAGCTATAGTTTTAATATCACATCATATGTAATATTTAACCATAGTTCTTTTCTCCTTTATATAGTCTAAATCATATTTGTATCAACTCCTGCAATTAATTTATCTCATACATCATGTAAATTATATCACATATAATTGAACCGATTTAATTATATCATATATAATCAAACTCCCTCTTTTTAATTTGAACACTTAAAACTAATCCAAAAACTGATTCTCAACTTGAATTCATTGAGCTACTAAGGGGACCTTATGGACCTGTAGCTTGAAGCTCCAACGGTACGTCAATAACTGACTAAACTCTTTAATCACGAAACCCACCATCTGTTAACTATCGAGCAATCCACTAAAGACCGACAGCTACACTATTCTCACTACAGATATATTTCTGTGTCCATTGGATATAACCAATCAACAGTACGATAACTTTTCACAGATCGCCCGTAAGTACAGCTGAGCCAATTTATCGTTTTGCCCCTGTAGTTACATCTAACTCGTTAAGTACCATTGATTCCTCTAATGAACAATACATCATAGTCCTACCATGAGTGAACACCTCTTGAGCCATGAGAAAGTGTGTGGTGCCACATCGTTCAAGCCCCAAAATCAGCCTTTAAGGGAGTAATCTATCTACTTACCCCTGCTATAGGGAAGGAGTGAATTTCATCTGGTGTAGCTAAGTTCCCAGATCCCCAATCAGACGAGTCCTAACTCTCTCATAATTAAGGTCATGTTATCTATGGTCATCATAGTGAAATGAAAGTCTCTATCATGAACGATGTTATATAACAAGACTAAACATTTCCTGGTCCGATCTTATACAAACTCCTTTGCATAAGACACCCCTGCTCGTATGTCTCCACATGAATGATCAGAATCAGACCATCTGTAACACTTTACAATACTTGTAACATCTACAAAGTGGGCAGTATCTGTAGTGTCACAAGGATAAGGTTTACCTCCTTTATATTTGAGGATATAAGTTGCAGTCTCTACTGCAATACCCCAAAACGAGTCGAGTAAGGAAGCATAACTCATCATCGACCGAACCATATCCAACAAGGTTCTGTTTCTCCTCTCTGATACACCATTCTACTGAGGTGTACCAGGTGCTGAGAGTTGGGAAACGATTCCATGTTCTATCAAATAGTTCTGGAACTCAGAATCCAAAAACTCTCCAATCTCGATCAGATCAAATTGTTTTAATCCGTTTATCTAATGCGTTTTCAACTTCATCCTTGAAATCTTTGAACTTTTCGAAGGATTCAAACTTATGTTGCATCAAATAAACATACCCATACCTTGAATAATTATAAGTAAAAGTAATGAAATACTCATAGCCTCCTCTAGCTCGCACATTCATCGAACCACAAAGATCTGAATGCACTAACTCTAGAGGATCTTTGGCTCGATAACCTTTTCCAGTAAAAGGTCTTTTAGTCATTTTTGCTTCAAGGCATGACTCGCACACAGGTAAAGAATTTTCCTCTAACTCCTTTAAAAGTCTATTCTTCACCAACCTATCAATCCTATTGAGATTGATGTGCCCTAATCGATGGGCATTTTTCTTAGGAGAAACTTTAAGTTGTTTATTTTCAGTTACGACAATTTTAAACATCTATATGTTATGGAGGGAATTTGTTGGTAATGGCCTTAGAATATACAAATTGTTTTCCAGTTTAGCTGAACATATCTCAATACCATCTTTCAGAATAAACACTTTATTCACCGAAAAGTTGGGAGTATATTTACATTCAATCAAGCATTTTACATAAATTAAGTTTCTCTTTAACTCGAGAACTACATATACATCATTCAAAATGATAAACCTATTCTATAAAGTCAACTGGAGGCCTCCCACTGTCACAGCTGAGACAACGTGCCCGTTGCCTACTTGCATCATCATTTCACCAGCATCAAGTTGCTGTCAGGATCTAATCCCCCTGAAAAGAAGAACAGACATGATTAGCGGCCCTATAGCCTATAATCCAGGCAGAATCATCATTTTCCACTAAATAAGTTTCCAAAACCAGTAAATCACATTTACCTTGTTTGGCCTTGGCCTTAGCCTTCTTCCTTTCCTACCACCATGGACAATTCTACCTCTAATGCCCATCTTGGTTCTAATGGAAACATTTCCCTTTCCCAACTGACACTGGACGCCTACCCTAGTGTGCGGCAGGTTATGGGTTAGCAGTAAACAGAGGCAATCATCCCAGAAACAACCATTAATTCATATCTACAACTACATCTAACACTTAAACGCAATGTAGACCTGCTGAAAACCACCAAGAATGTAAATGCAATTCAATACATCAATGGAATTTGGAATATCAGAACAACCTGGCTCTGATTCCAATTGAAAGAAGTCTTAAACAAGAGAACCATTCAGCGGAAGCAACATCGTTCCAACCCATTGTGAAAGAACAAAGCCTTTACAAACAATCAACAACAATTATGCATCATTGAGTAAATTATAACATGCTTTCAAGTTAAAACCAACTAAGACAGAGTGACATACCTTTGAAGAACTATTTTTCGCGTATTCCCTCGATCAACACCAGTCATGCATCCAAGTAACCTCGATAAAGTACACAAATGTAACGAACAACCAGTGCAACTCACGAACTGTCAGATCCTCGAACCCAATCAAGTAAGACTTGATCCTCGACCCTCAAACGACAAAGCTCGACACCACCACTCGGTTGCGTTGGTATTCTCGGTGTGAGAATCTAGGAGGTGTTGGCTCAAGGAGGATGTACACGATCGAGTTAAACGGTCGAGTAGGTAGGAGAATGAGAAACCTCTATCGTATAGAGTTAGATACTCGATCGTCTAGCAAACGTGGAGCAATCGTATGGTAACGAGAAGCTTGGTCGTTTAATCTCTCAAATGCTATGGTATAGCTTTTCTTTCAACCCAGTCGAATGTGATGCAATCTTGAAAAATGAAAACCTTTTTCACTTTTATCCATCAATTATCAAAACTGATACTAACTTCCAACTTGCAACGAAAATGAGGACCAACCAAACAATTATCTCATAATTATTTTTATTATAAATAAATATAATAACTAATTTATCATATTATATTTATAACCTATAGTTTCAATATCACATCATATGTAATATTTAAACCGTAGATCTTTTCTCCTTTATTGCATTTAATATAAATCATATTTATATTAATTCCTCCAATTAATGTATCTAATACATAAAATCAATTATATCACATATAATTGAATCAATTTAATTATATCATATATAATAAAATTTCCTCTTATTAATTTAAACACTTAAAACTAACCTAAAAATTGATTCTCAACCTGAATCCATTGAGCTACCATGGGGACCTTATGAACCTATAGCTTGAAGCTCCAAGGTACGTGAATAACTGACTAAACTCTATAATCACGATATCCACCATCCGTTAATTACCGAGCAGTCCACTAAAGACCAACAGCTGCACTATTTGCACTACAGATATATTTCTATGTCCATTGGATATAACCAATCAATAGTACGATGACCCTTCATAAATTGCTTGTAAGTACAGCTGGGCCAGTTTACCATTTTACCCCTGTAATAAGGTAAGTGTAGCGGTAGCCATTTTTGTTAAAGTTGCTGAAAAAAGAACAAACTTAATGAGTCTACTTGCATTACCATTTTTTAACGCCAATTTTAGGTTAGCAAAATAGTTCTGTTATACCCTAAGTGACATCTATTTTGCAATGATGTCCCTATGAGGAAGGAAAAAAGTCACCGTTGGGGTGATCAAGTGCCCCTTCACTGGGATGAGACATTCTCAACCATTAGACAGAAACAACTCCTTGTAATTGAATCTAACAGTCACCATTGTTCGGTTCAGAATTTGTTAACATCCTTAACAATTCCACATAAATGTAACCCTTCATGTTAAGCCCTAGACTCTCGCCCTAATGTGCGCACTGTAGGGAAAGAGCAAATTAGGACAAGAGACTAAAGAAACTCTATCCATTTCTGGAGATCAGATAAAGAGTTGTACAAATACAGCCACCCTTTGAGGGACACTCCCAAGGTGCCTCGAGGCGATGCACGAAAACGTTATCCAACCTAATGAGAGAGACCGTGGGATATGTTGTCACACGTCCCACTCCCACTTAAGATGAACATTCTCTCCATTCACCTTGGTATTGATCTACCCAAACACCATCATTAAGGGGGACACTCCCAGGGTGCCTTGAGGCCCGAGGATAGATCTCACTGTGTGAACTTTTAGGGAGAAACGTGTAGAGGTTTAAGTGAAGTATCATATACCCCAAGTACCTCCCAATAAATGTTCTACCTAGGATTTTACTAACTTAGTAAATCTGGCTATTGATTTTAACTAAGTGGATGTTTAATTTGCTAAAAAAAAACACTTGCTTTTGATAATTCAACAAGTTTGATTCCAGTATTTTTAAACACTTTAACAGACTATCATCAAATTTGCATGAATGCAACAAATCTATCTAATTCATCTTTCTAGGTAGGTTCCCAGGTAGGGGTGTTCCATTTTCGTCAACTTAAATACCCCAGCCTAGCTAGAACCCGCCTTAGAAAAAAGGTCCCTTATAGATAAATTTGGTATATATTTAATCTTTTATTAGTTAATTTAATCTTATTAAATATAATTAAGAGATTAAACTTAGGTCTCTAATCTCATTATAACCGTGATCTTAGGTCTATCTCAATCAAATTATAAAACTCTTTTAAAACATGATTAAAGCCTAAGTTAGCATGCATGTCTTTCTTATTGATTTTAATTTTAATTTCATTAATTATAACACTTATAAAGAATGAAACAACTAAAATCAACCACATTGCTAAGCTAGAAATCCTCAAGGCATTAACTTTTATAAATTAACCGAAGTGTCATGCTTCATGCAATGTTCATTCATTACTATATATAACTTTTATATAATTTGTAGTGAACTAAGCATGTATGCTAACATACACCCTTATACTATAACACTTATAATATAAAGATGATGCATGAATATGCTTAATGCATGTATTATAACTCTTATATTGTATGATGCATGAGCATGCTTTAAAGTAATTTAGTCATGAAAACTTCTATATTATAACACTTATAATATAAAGATATGCATGAATAAATGCATAACCTACGGTGAGTTTTAAAATTATATGTCATACATTACGGCATATAAACTAAACATACAACACATGTACATTCTTAAAAAATTGATGGACCAGGAAAATTAGCCTCAAAACCAGAAAAATAAAGCTATCTATTACAAAAAGCATCAAGTCAATCGGTTCAAACAGGTGAACCGAGTCTTGAACTGATACTTACTGCCTAATAATTCTAACGGAAATAACTTTGTTACCAACATGCAATCTCATACATAGTGGATGCCTCTATGGCTAAAAATATTAAGTTTACACACAAAATACTTAGAGAGATTACATTACTAGTTTCTTAAGTCCCGATACCCAAAACCTTATGTCTCTATATGAACAAATGTAACATGTGTACAATATTTACAGTAACCACCTAACAGACGGGTTACAATAACTTTGTCCTTGAATGGCAGAGCAAATGCAAAGCTACCTTCTGAGGATTTGACCGCTACTTGGGAAAAAGGAAAACATTGCAAAATAGGGTGTGCGTGCTAGCCCAATGAGTGACATAAAAAAGAAAAGTGATTCTCATGCAAAAATCACAGTAAAGAGATTAAACTAAAATATAAATTTCTACAATAACCTTGTACTGCAATATAAACATTTTCCAAACATAAAGCATATAAAGTTGTTTTCATCATAAAACATTAAACTGTTCCTTAGTTGAGAAAAACCCTGCTGTGGTTAAATCCCAATATCAACTTCTAATCAAGAGAGAACCCTTTTGCTCAATCTCTGACTTTAACTACCTACGTGCACGTGGCCATAACTAAGTACCGTCATACCTTAGGTAATTTTGCTCAGATACCTTCTCAGAACTTGTCCCTTAGTATCGAGCTGCTCTGATACCTTCTCTAATGTCCCTCGATATCGAGTTCCAAGTAACACTAGTCATACAATGACTTTCTCTTTAAAGCATGTAAAGCATAACGCATAGAAAACATGTCCTTAAAGATAACAACGCATGCTTTGTGTAATTAAACACACATAAATAGTTTTTCAATTAACTTTCATACATGGCATGTGTTTAAAACATAACTCATGGTTTGCTTGGAAATAAACTAGCTAGCATGAGAATAATATTTCTTTAAAACATTGTTTCTTTAAAATATTATAAATATTTAGTCACTCACAAATTTTAGAACTATTTCCTGTCTGAGACTAACCCTTAAGTAAGCTTTGCATTTAGCCTTCCCTTTTGAAGACTTTCACTCAATGCACCTTGCTGTATACCTTAATACTTAGGAATTTCTTTGAGATTTGGCTCATGCAAAGTTTCCAACCGCTCTTCACAAACGCAACACCAGTTATGCAACTACACTTTTCTTTCTAAGTGTTCTTACAGCTGCATATGGTCGTCCCCAAGGCTGC
Organism: Benincasa hispida; assembly: GCF_027475165.1. Lineage (NCBI taxonomy): Eukaryota > Viridiplantae > Streptophyta > Magnoliopsida > Cucurbitales > Cucurbitaceae > Benincasa > Benincasa hispida. Next base: position 30,600,739 of record NC_143487.1, read on the forward strand.
TTATGCATCCAAGACTCCACTGCAAGCTCTCCACAGCCTATACAGCAGGTCCAATGCACGAAAAAGCTCAGCCCTTGGTCTGTCCAAGCGTTTCCTTTGAGCTGCCAACTTATTCAACTCAAGCAGCTGCCTGCTTGTTGATGAAATTCCAGATTCATCTTACGAAATTAATAACTCGAATTCTCGAGCTCATCTCAAGAAATTTCCTTCTACAAACTACGAACTGTCTCAGGACTCTTACCTCAAAATTTCAACTTCAGACTCCTCGTGGTCTATCCTAGAGACTCAATTCTTTAACGATGGCTTGGATTCACTAGAGAACATAACCTCTGGTCCTTTTTCTCCTTCTCTAGCCTTAATTCGATGAGGACTTCTTCCGGAAGTGTCACCTCTAAAAGTAGACTCTCAGAGCTTTCCAACGAATTCTAAATTTGAACGGAGGAATTGATAAAACTGATAGTTTGAATTTCGACCTCCCCTTTTTATACCGCTTTCCACCGCTTCTCATTAAAGCATAGCGTGACACGTCATTTTTCATGGAGTTAAATCCGGTACTAAGGCAATATGGTGTTTTTAATCCGTGATTAATGTCGATCAATACAAGTCCAATCGTTTATCTCACCGCCCCATCGTTTAGCTCATCGTTTAGTGACCTCATGTTGATGCTTGTCACCCGATGATCTCGCCTAATGCATAGCACACTGATGCCCATCATGTAGTGCTGACGCCCATCGTCTAGCACAACACGGCTATTGTCTTGCACCGACGCCAATCGTGTAGCGCCATCGCCCAGCCTCATCGTCTAGCGTTGATGCCGATCATGCAGTGCCAACGCCCTAATGCTTAACGCTATCGTCCATCGTATAGCGCTATCGTTTAGCGCCACCCTTCGCATCGTCCAGCACCACACATTGCCGCATGATCGCCTACCACATCGCTTAGCTCTGCACATTTCCTACACGATCGCCTACCTCATCGCATAGCGCCGCTCATTTTCTAGACGATCGCATACCTCATCGTGTAGCGCCGCTCATTTGCTACATGATCGCCTACCTCATCATGTAGCGCCGCTCACTACTACACGATTGCCCAACGCACGCAACTCCAACGCCTAGCACCCATGCCCGCACACACGTGAGGCTGCCGCATGCTTTGCTAACCTCTCAAGACTTTGGCTGCAACATGCTTTCCTATGCCTAGCTTTTCCTCTCAACCACACTTTAGCTTCCTTCAACGCCCAAATAACCTCTCAAATGAGCATGGCTAACGCATGGCACAACACTTGGCCAATTTTTTTCAATCTTTACCTAAGAGTCAAGATTTCAAACTCCAACTTTTCTTCTAACTTTTCACCCTTTTCTCTACAAGTACACATTAATTATCACATCAACCTACTCACCACACTGGTCTTAGTAGGGAACATACACAAGTAGAGAAATTAGGGCTCAGGGTTCACATGAACCGCCTGGGCGAAGCCTCATCACTTGATCATGTAGCAACTCCTTGTGATTGTCGAGTAACGCCTATCGAGTAAAACGATCATGTAACATGGATCGAGTGCCTTTTGACTATGCGATGAGCATGAAGGCCACGCGATCGTGCAGCGCATATCGAGTAATGCATGCTATGTGATTGTGTAGATAATAACTATGCGATGAAGCATGATTGTCTAATCGATGGAGGAGCAAGCATCGAGTATCTTATGCCGAGTGATCGAGTAGCCAGTGACTATGCGATGAGCATGCTGGCCTATACGATCGTTTAGTGCGCGTGCCATGCGTCAAGTATCAAATACTCAACAATCGTCTACCCCGAGCATCTACGCAATCGAGTAGCCAACATAACACGATCAAGTAAAATCTTTACTCGATCGCGTAGCATTAGCTATGCGATCGTTTAGTAAATACTACACGGTCAGTAAAACTTTTCTACACGATCACATAGCCAAATCTAAACGATTGTTTAGCCTGGGCTACACGATGCGACCAACCTTTGGTCTTCTTCCTCGAAGAGAACAACATCTCCATGCGTCTTTGAAACTTCATCACGAACGACCCAAACAAACCAAAGCTTTAATATAGACTCAATAGCAATAATTATGCCCAAAAACGTAGGGTCCCTTACAAATTAACTTATGTAAATGTAAAAGAATGCTTAAACAGAGGAAATCATTCCAAAAATCCATCAATCAACATCCACAAACACATCTAACACTTAAACGCATTACAGAAGTCATAAAACCCATCAAGACTGTAAATGAAATTCAATACATCAATGGATACCAATTGAAGGAACTCTAAATCTAAAGAACCAATGAATGGAAGCAAATCGTTCCAAATCCCATTGTGAAAGAATACAGACATTTCCAATCAAACAAATAGATTATGCATCAAGGAAAAAATTACAGCATGCTTCTAAATCAAAATACAAAGGATCGAGTACAATACCTTTGAACAACCCTTTCTTAACATATTTTTCTCAATTGATCAGCAATGCGTGCAACAGCACGAACGCAACCAACCTCTAGAAAAACCTCGATCACCAGCGGGTACAACTTAATCCTCCATCCTTCATCCTCGAACAGAATTGGACACCACCACTTGATTACCTTGGTATTCTCGATCTGAGAATCCAGGAGATGTGGACTCTGTATGGATTTGGGTAGAGGGATGGAGGAACTAGACGATCGAGTATGCGCAGAAGAAAGAAATCTATCATATAGACTTGATACTCGATAGTGTAGTAAGCGAGTAACTATCGTATAGAAAACTTGATGCCTATAGTTTACTCTCGCAAAGAGTAATATTTTCACTAGCTTCGTGTAGGATGGAATACAAATGAAAAACTATTTTTCAACTTTACCTCACAGTTAGTCATAAACCGTGTATAATCACCCACTAAGTTGGTTATTGGAGAAAAAGAAATTTACTAATTATCTCATAATTAATATATTATATATATATACAATAAGTAACTTATCATATTATATTTATAGTCTATAGTTTTAATATTTCATCATATACAACATATACATCATAGTTCTTTTTCTCTTTGATGGCATTTAATATAAATCATATTTATATTAATTCCTCCAATCAAATAATGTATCAAATACATTATATCAATTATATCACATATAATTGAATTAATTTAATTATATCATATATAATCAAATTCCCTCTTGTTAATTTGAACATTTCAAACTAACCCAAAAACTAATTCTCAACATGAATCCATTGAGCTACCAAGGGGACCTTATGGACCTATAGCTTGAAGCTCCAATGATAAGTGAATAACTGACTAAACTCTTTAATCACGATATCCACCATCCATTAATTTTCGGACACTCCATTAAAGATCGACCAGCTGCATTCTTCGCAGTACATATATATTTCTGTGTCCATCGGATATAACCAATCAGTGGTACGATAACCCTTCACAAATCGTTCATAAGTACAGCTGGGCCAAATTGTCGTTTTTCCCTGTAGTTACATCTAACTTCTTAATTACCACTGATTCCTCTAATGAACAATATATCATAGTCCCACTATGACTAAACCCTTCTCGGGCCAAGAGAAGGTGTGGCGCCATATTATTCAAGCCCTGGAATCAGCTATTAGGGACCAATTTATCTACTTACCCCTTCTTCAGGGAAGGAGTGAATTCCGTCTTCTATACCTGATTTTCCAACTCCCCAGTCAGACGAATCCCCAAAGTGGTAGGTTTGAGTCAGCGACCTGGCACTCGCACCCATGCAAATCAAAGGATCACCATCATAGGTAGGAGTTCACAACTCACTTAGGATTAAGGTCATGTTACCTATGGTCATCCTAGTGAAATGAAAGTCTCTGTCATAAACAACGTTATATAACGAGACTAAACATTTCATGATCCGGTCTTATACAAACTCTTTTGTATAGAGCATCCCCACTTGCACGTCTAATATACGAATGGTCAGGATCAGACTATTTGTAGCACTTTACAACATTTGCAACACCTATAAAGTGGGCCACACTCGTAGTGTCATCAGGAAAAGGTATCCCTCCTTTATCATATACTACAGACCATTTATGTTATCACTTAAAGTACGATCCACTTGTATGTCTTCACATACATGCTTAAGTTACAATGATAACCATGGATCTTAGTTTGTTGGGTTGTGATTAATGCAACTAGAATATCTCATATTTCATAGACTGAAGTGAATAAAATATCTCATATTATAAATCATAAAATGTTAGTTCATACATATGTTTACAAATTATAGGATCCTGCGAGATTTAGGGCATCAACCCTAACATTATTAAGATGAGAGATCAAAATTTTTGGGAGTTCAAGATTCAATCTCGAGAAAAAATGTGTCTCATTTTTTTTTAAAAAAAAAACTTCCTTTATGAAAAGTCTGTCCTATGACATATGTGATAAATGGTAATATTTTCTCTTTTTTTTAGGTGAATATTTCTTCCTAAATTCTAGTATAGTCAAATTAATGGATGATTTTCACTTATTTAATTGATGGATAATTCTAATGTAGTCAAATTCTTGTATAGTTAATTTATTTCTCAGTCTTCATGAAAAATATATCCATTGGAGTATAAATCTTTTGATGTGTTGGATGAAAATTGGGAGATTGAATGACCGTTTGGGAGTGACTTCAAATGATTGAGATATTGAGTTGGAACAATGTGTTAGTGCTATATTCTTATTCTCGTTCTCCGTAGTTTTTGCATTACCTTGGGATCTATTTTATTTTTCCATCCATAAAAATGTCTATTCCCATATATAGTTTTTGAAACAATTTTAAAGGTTAATGTAATGCTAAAAATTTTTGTAAGAATAAAGGTATATTCTTAAACAAAAAAAAAAATTCAGGATTTTTTTTACTGCTTATATCTTACAAGGCTCGAGTAACCATGCTCGTGCATGAAAGGAAAAAGTTTTTAATATACCTCTTTATCTTTTTTTGTCAAAAATTTTATTGTTTTGTAACCATTTTCAAAAAGAATTTCTAAAAATGTTTTGATTATTTAGGAGATTCGAGTATTAATTCATGGAACTAATTCTCATTATTGAATCTCTCTAATTTGGTTATGAGAAGATAGAGTCCAAAGATTAGGTATCGTTGAACTAATTCTCATTTCTGAATCTCCCAAAAAGTTGAACCTCTTTGATTTTCATGTTACTAATTTTTAGCTATTTTTCATCAAATTTAAATCCTTTTTCCTTGGAGCGCACGCCAGAGATTAGGCGTCATGTAAATCTTTGGGAGCAACTAATTTCTTACAATTTACCATCGGGTTTGCGCCATTTATGCTATAAAGCTACTGGGCTCTTCTAGGACACAACGATCTAAATTTAGTACTATCATATACTCCTAAAGTTATTGGTAGAAGTGTTTAAAAATTATCTAAAGGAAGAGTTGAGTTCGAATTCAGATTAAAGAGTTTCAGATAAGACACAAATCTTAGAGATATATGTAGTTTTGTGTCCTTGTGAAATGTAAAATGTTTGACTAAGTTTGAGCAAAGAATTTTTATTGAGTTGAGGAAATTATACATATAGAAGAAGAATATGCATGATGTTGTTTATAATGAAAGAGATGTGCTATTTTGCTATACTATCATACTTTAAATATGTATGAATACTATACAAACATAATAATCATCTGCTACCTCCACATCTATTATATATATACATACACATATATACACACACATACACACATCATACATACATATTCTATTTATTTCAACAAATATATCTAATGGTGAGTAGAAAGATTTTTCTTTGAAATTTAATTGTGATCAATGAAAAATTTTTTATATTAGATTATGAGTTTTCTTTATGACTATTATTTTTGTTCGTAGTTATTAAATTAAATGAATTCGCACAAATTATAAAAACATACACAAATTCAAACCCCCAAAAATTTTAAGAAATCGAAAAATAATTTTGTAAAATTCAAAAAGCGAGACTCAAAAATTTAATTGGTAATCACATATTAACAAAAAAAAAAAAAAATACATACTATATTTTATCTTTCATAACTTTTTATATTTTTCAATCATTGTTTTCGAATCACAAATGAAAGACATCTATTTTTTTCATTAATGATCAAAAGTATATTATCAATTCAAAATACTTTTATGGGAAAAACATCTTTTTAGTACCTAAGTTTTCAAGAATATTTGCAGGTTTCAATTTGGCCATTTTAGTCCCTCCGTTTCATAAAATAATTAATAGGGCACAAACATTCTCATGAAACTTAAAACTTGTTAGAAGTTTAATCTTTCTCTACTTGACAACATGGCCTATCTCATGAATGTTTCGAAGGTTTGAAGAATAAAAGAAAATGAGATGCCAACGGAAATGTGTCCATTAGAGAAGGGAGAGAAGAGATGGAATTGGGATGTTGGGAAGGATGATGGAAGAAGGGGAGGGGAGGAAAAAGGAGAGTGGAAAGTGGACGGGAAGAGAGAGGAAAGATAAAATATATTTTTTATTTATAAATGTCATATCAAAATTGAAAAAAACATAAAAATTATCTAATTAGTTTAGAAAAAGAGAATAAGAACTTTTTAAACATATTTTGTAAAACTGAGGGACTAAAATGGCCGAATTGAAACCACAAAGACAAAATACACATATTCTTGAAAACTCGGGGACTAAAAAGACATTTATCCCTATTTTAATATATATACTTAAGATTATGCATGTATCTTGCCAATGTGTAAGATCATAATTGTTATGCTATGCTTGCACGTTTTATATATCTAAGAACATGCATGTATTTATGTGTAAGGAAATAAATATTAGTTTGATTTTTTTTTTGGTTTTTCTTTAAATATATAAGAATATGCATGCACCAAAATACAACGAAAAAGTATTTTTGTGTAAGGAAATAAGTATTAATTTGTTATGATTTCTTGCTTTAAATATTTAAGAATATACATGCAACAAAGATTGATGAAAAGGTATTATATAAAGGGAGTTTCAAAAGCTAAAATCACATTGTTGAATAATCGACATGGTTAATAAAAATAAGAATACACATAAATTTTTTTGGATTACTCTCATTACAATGGTTGTGTTTTTCCTTTTTGTTTACTCTGGTAAGTCATGCTTTCTTCTTTGCTCAATATATCTAAGTGAAGTACGTAGATGTAACCTAGACTCCATTATTTTAGTGGTGCTCACTTGAATTACACTTAAAAACATGTTTGTGTAAAGCATGTTTACCAAGTTGAGGAAGTTATACATATTAAAGAACAATACATATGTTTTCATGTATAACTAAAGAGATGTGCTATCTTACTTTATTTTCATGCTCTAAATGTGTATGAATATTATAGAAACATAATAGTCATCTGCTACTTCTGTATGCACTATATATACACACACACATATATCATACATACATATTCTATTTATTTCAACAAATATACCTAATGGTGAGAAGAAAGTTTTTCTTTGAAATTAATTTGTGATAGATGAAAAATTTTATATTCGACTAAAGTTTTATTCTATGACCATCATTTTTGGTTTTAGTTATCAAATTAAATGAATCTGCACTACTTATAAAAATATAGACAAATCCAAACCCCCCAAAATGTTAAGAAACCAGGAAATAATTTTATAAGATTCAAAAAGCGTGATTCAAATTTTTAATTGCTAATCACATATTAAGGCAAATAAAAATACATACTACATTTTAGCTTTCCATAACTTCTTAATTTTCAAACATTGTTTTCGAATCACAAATGAAAGATATCTATTTTTTTCATTCATAATCAATAGTATAGTATATTATCGTCTCAAAATATTTTTTCTTTATATATCTAAGATTATGCATGTATCTTATCTATGTGTAAGATCATTATTGTTATGCTATGCTCGCATGTCTTATCTAAGATTATGTGACACACCTTGCCTCGAGTCCGCACTCCTGAACCCGAAGAGAGGTGTGAGGAACCGCAGATACCACCCTTTTGTGATACCTACTGTCTAACTGAACCTCTTTACTATACTCAATAAATTCTAAGTCAAGGAGATAACAACAACTGATTAAGTAGACCCATTTTATATTACAACAATGTAATGTTTATACAACTCCAAGACTTAACTACAAAGTTTACAACAACCACTCTTAAAACCCTCTAGAAGTGCGACGGTGGCATGTGACAGATCTTGATCTTAGCAACACCCTAGAACTCCTCACCTTTTGCTACCCGGGAAGAAAAATATGAAAGAAAAGAATGAGCTTTACAAAGCTCAGTGAGTGGTAAGCAACTTCTAGCATCTATTTCAACTCATAAAAATAAGCATATCATAAATACGAGATTACATTCAAACCTCAGCTTTGAATGAGTTTGTTCTCAACTCTATCTACACGCACGGTAGATAGCTAGCTAAACTGATAACTATTTAGAATGAGTCTATTCTCTACCTACACACACAGTAGATAGTTAACTAATATTAATCATGAACGTTTACTCTGTTGCGTTCCCTTTTATTCCCAATGTCTCCTATGTGCACATAGCTCCACGCTCATGGGCTGAAAAGCTAGGCTCGTCGGCCCTCTGACCATCCCATGCGAGGATCCTCCCACAGGCTCAGGAACTAGACCTCCTGATCCCCTGGCCATCCTGTGAGGTTTTGCTTTCAGGCTCAGGAACTATAGACCCCCTGACCATTCCGATCACGTAATCTCATTCTCATGCTAGATACTCATTCATAACATAAGCATATACAATTTACTCTAAATGATATGTTTTAATACTTAAAGGAAATTATCACTCACCTTGGTAAGGATAGGAATCTTTCTCTTAGAAGTTCCTTGATCTACCTGGGCTCCTCTTTTGAACCCTAAATTCCATATTCAAATTAAAGCTCAGATTACTCATAGTTCTAGGCTTAATATCGAGTTATTTCCTTCTACAAATATGCTCTAAAATGTCTCAGGAAGCTTATCTCAAAATCGTAGCTTAGAAATACTTATGGTTTGGCCGGAATCTTCAAAACATCAAGACTGACCCAACTTATCCGACAGCTCGACCCTTCTGTCTTTTCCTCATTCTTCAGCCCAATTCCTTGGAGCTTCTTCTTTGGCAGCCTTACCCTAAAAATGAGACTCTTTTAGATTTCAAGTGGTTTTAGAATCACTTCAAACGCATGAGTCTTCTGGGAGATATCCTTGTTCCAAATTGATGCTACTTCCAGACTTCACTGTCCAATAGCATGTCCTTTTCTTGGAACTTCATGACCAATGCATAGCTATCTCCGAAACGGCTCTTAAACACCCTTCCTACTGTATTTCAAGGGGATTTAGGATTATGTACTCAAAAGAAGGCTTGTGGTGGTATTTATAGGCTTAAGGAAATGAACCTTTTCATCTTTACCAAGCCTCCAATGCAAGACGCCTCCTACTCTTGAAGTGTTTGCACCATATTTTGCCACCACCTACTCCCTTGACATTTACCTACTTCCATGCCACATACCTACTTGAGTTGTCCTCCTCATGCATAATACTTCCTTTGCATGAAACTTAATTCGTCTAGCTCCTACTAACTCAAGTCTACCCATCTCTCGATACAACCATTTATCCAGATGAGTTCATCAATCTTGCGTAATGCAGTCCTCAATACCGCCCCATCATTTAGTTCCTGCTTCTATCGTCTAGCTCCAACAGCCCATCGTGTAGCTCAATCGTTTAGCAAACGATCTCATTCTCAACGATCTCGCTCTAAACGATCTCGCTGATCTTGCCTCACAATCTCGCTCTAAACGATCTCGCTCTCAACGATCTCGCTCTCAACGATCTCACTCTCAACGATCTCACTCTCAACGATCTCGCTCTCAACGATCTCACTCTCAACGATCTCGCTGATCTCGCTCTCAACGATCTCGTTCTCAATGATCTCGCTGATCTCGCTCTCAACGATCTCGTTCTCAATGATCTCGCTGATCTCGCTCTCAACAATCTCGCTGATCTTGCTCTAAACGATCTCGCGCATAGCCTATCGCTTGGCTACTGCGAGCGTCATTTACCTCCGTCGTTTAGCACTGATGCCTTATCGTCTAGCGAAGCACGGCTATCGTCTAGTGCACATACCCATCGTGTAGTGCCATCGCCTAGCATCATCGTCTAATGCTTAATGCTATCGTCTAGTGCTATCGTTTAGCGCTATCGCCTAGCTTCCACGCTTATCGTCTAGCGTTTACACTGATCGTGTAGTACTTTGTCTATCGTATAGCCCGATCGTCCAGCACCCAGCCTACATGATCGCCTATCTCATCGTGTAGCTCCCCGCTTTGCTACACGATCGTCCAACACCCGCCTATACGATCGTCTATCTCATCGTGTAGCGCTGCTCACTTACTAAACGATCGTCTACCTCTTCGTGTAGCACTGCTCATTTGCTACATGATTGTCTGCCCAGTATCTTGCGTTTAGCCTCTCACTTTCTCTACTTTAGCTCACACATACCCGACGCATGAGCAACTCTTGGCAACACCTCTTGCCAATATTTCGGTCAATCATGCGTCCATCCTTACAAACACATGGTTGCCTTCTCATCTTATACGTTAATGTCTCCTAACACTTAACGCATGGGTTCTTTTTGACCTTACACTTAACCAAATTTCACCATTTAAGGCTTAATTCAAAACTACTCAAGGAAAATCTATTCAACACTTAGAAATTTCCTTCATTTCAACATAGGATTTAACTTTCACTTGTTTAATTCCCTTAATCAACTGCTTAAGTAGGAAAAATGAAAATCTGGGTTTCATATTATGCATTCACCAAAATGTGATGAAAAGGTATTATATAAAGTGAGTTTCAAAAGCTAAAACCAAATTGTTGTAGAATCGATATGGTTAATGGAAATATGAATACACATATGTTTTTTTGGATTACTCTCACTACAATGGTTGTGTTTTCCCTTTTTGTTTACTCTCGTAAGTCATGCTTTCTCTTTTACTCAATATATCTAAGTGAAGTACATAGATATATTCTAGACTGCACTATTTTTGTGGTACTCATTCGCATTACACATAAAAAGCCAAAAAAATAAAAATTATACTTCTTTATTTCAAATGATTAGTTTGTCCCATAATAAACATAATCACAATTGAATAAAAATCTTACTTTTAATTGAATTTGTTTTAGATGTGGAACTAAAGGTAGGACATTCTCAGTCATTAGTTTGTGATTCAACTTGCTTAGACACCAGTGCTTCTCAAAATGAACAATGCCAAAGTTTGTGCATTCGGCGAAGACTTGGAAATAGAAATTGCATCCCTGAAGATGGACACGTGCTTTGTTGCTGTAACTCTTAAAATTAGTTGAAACCCCCACATTTTTCTTGTTAGTGCTATTAATCATGCAAAAAGAGTTAAAATATAACCATCTTCTTTACACAACACACAAAATATTCATAAATCCTAAAAAAAACAAATGCTGGAAATGATAATCACGTGCGATGACATTTTCTTTATTTCTCAATTCATGAATTTAAAATTTTATGGATGGAAATTTTGTTATTTTTTAGGCTAAATATACAAAATCTTCACTAATATTTCAAGGAAACTTTCTGTAATGTTCCTAATTAATTTACTTTAACATATATTTTAAGTTCTCAATTAAGTAATTTGATTCAATTTTGGAAAATGATACTCTATGTTAAAACTCAAGAGTATACTTATTTGGATATACAAAGCTTTAATATAATGTTCTACTAAAAGTAGAAAATGTGAAATAAATTCCATTGTTCGTGAGAGATTTTATATTTTGTAAATTTAAATTGATTTTTGTAGATTAATTAAATTGTAAATTTTGTCGTTATGATTCAAAGAAAGTTAGAATAATAACGTTGGATTTCAACTATTGATGGATAATTTAATATTTGATGTTTAAGAATTAAATTAATAAACTAATCTATTAGTAAGGTTTATGGCACAAATACCAATGCCTTTTTAGCTTTAAGTGTTTCTATTTTTCATAGCCATTATAGGGCTTTTACTTGTAATGATTGTTCTTATAAAGTTTGTGAAATTAGATTTGTGTATCCACTATTGAAGAGAGTCCTTTTTTCATCTTTTATTTTATTTTTTTTTTATCTCCAAACTCTTGTAAGATTTGCTTTTCATCTAAAAAAGAAAATGGAAAAAAGAAAAGAAAAGAAAAGAAAACACAAATGGAAATGTTGTGATGGTTTGAGATCGATTTTCGAAAAAAAAAAATTACTGAGTGTGAGGAACGATTATTTAAGTGTCTGTGATTGATTTCTATAATATTTTATTAAATTTCTAATATATTTGTAAATATTATTGCTTGTTTGCTTATTATATTAATTATGTTATTAAGTTTTATATTTTGTGAATGTAACTTTACATATTACATCAATTTTGTTTTGTTTTGCTAATATTTTCAACATTTTCAAGTTTATTTCAAATCTTTAAAAGGTATTCCTGATAAGCATTGTTTAAGAAAAGTTTTAATCTTTTTTCTTAAAAGTTTATTTTCATGCACGTTTTCCTTGAAATTTTCTAGAGAGGAATCTAGAAATATTTCAGAATCCTATTTTATAGCATTATTGAGGTGAGAGATCAAAGTCTTTGGGAGCTCAAGATTCAATCTCAAGAAAAAATGTGTTTAATTTTTTTCTTTAAAAGAACTTCCTTTATTAAACGTCTAACATATGACATATGTGATAAATTGTAATATTATCTTTTCTTTTCAGGTGAAGAATTCTTCCTAAATTCTAGTATAGTCAAATTCTTGTATAATTAATTTATTTCTCAATCAAAATAAAAAAATGTAGTCAAGGTGTTGGATGAAAATTGGGAGTTGGAATGACTTGGAACAACGTGCTAGTATTCTATTCTTATTCTCATTCTCGGTAGTTTTTGCACTACCTTTTGATCTAATTTTTTTTCCATTCTAAAAAATTTCTAACCCAATAATAGTGTTTGAAACATTTTAAAAGGTTAATATACTGCTACCATTTTTGCAAGAATAAAGGTGTATTCTTAAACAAAAGATGAAATTGAGGATTTTTTTTATTACTTGTATCTTACAAGGCTCGAGTAACCATGCTCATGCATAAAAAGAAATAACTTTTTCATCCGTTTCTCTTTATTTTTTGTATCAAAAGGTTTATTGTTTTGTAACCATTTTCAAAAAGATTTTTTAAAAATGTTTTGATTATTTAGGGGATTCGAGCATTAATTCATGGAACTAATTCTTATTTTTGAATCTCTCTATTTTGGTTATGTGAAGAAAGAGTACAAAAATCCTAATTCTTCATCTTCTTCATCCTCTTTGATTTTCATGTTACTAATTTCCAGCTATTTTTCATCAAATTTAAATCCTTTTTCCGTCGAGTGCACGTCAGAGATTAGGCGTCGTGTAAATCTTCGAGAACAACTGATTTCATACAATTTACCATCGGGGTTGCGCCATTTATGCTTTAAAGCTACTGGGCTCTTTTAGGACATAACAATCTGCATTTAGTCCTATCATATACTCCTAAAACTATTGGTAGAAGTGTTTAAAAATTATTTAAAGGAAGATTTTGAGTTCGAGTTCAGATTAAAGAGTTTCAGATAAGATACAACTCTTAGAGATATATATAGTTATGTGTCCTTGTGAAATGTAAAATGTTTGACTAAGTTTGAGCAAAGCATTTTTACTGAGTTGAGGAAGTTATACATATACAAGAAGAATATGCATGATGTTGTTTATTATGAAAGAGATGTGCTGTTTTGCTATACTTTTATGATTTAAATATGTATGAATACTATACAAACACAATAATCATCCGCTACCTCTGCATCTATTATAACATACACATATACACACATCATACATACATATTCTATTTATTTCATCAAATATATCTAATGGTGAGAAGAAAAATTTTTCTTTGAAATTTAGTTATGATAAATGAAAAGTTTTTATATTTGATTATGAGTTTTCTTTTATGACTATCATTTTTATTTTTAGTTATTAAATTAAATGAATTCACAAAACTGATGAAAACATAGACAAGTCCAAACACCCAAACATTTTAGAAGCCCAAAATAATTTTATTAAATTCAAAAAGCGAGACTCAAATTTTTAATTGCTAATCAGATATTATGAAAAAAATACATACTACATTTTAGCTTTCCATAACTTCTCAATTTGCAATCATTGTTTTCGAATCACAAAGGAAAGACATCTATTTTTTTCATTAAGTTCAAAATATTTTAATGGGAAAAATACCTTTTTAGTACGTAAGTTTTCAAGAATATTTTCATTTGTCCCCTAAGGTTTATTTTGGTCATTTTAGCCCCTGAGTTGTATAAAATAGGTTTAAAAGATTCTTATTCTCATTTTCTAAATTAATTGGATATTTTTTATATTCTTTTAAATTTTTATATGAAATTTTTAAATAAAAATATATTTTATGTAACAACAAAAACTGTAAGGTAATTTTTTTATTTAGTTATCTAAAATTCTTTGGGTGCTATTTCGAATGTTGAGCTAAAATTGAATTATTGAGGTTACGATAATTCAATTTATATTAAGTGCTAAAGGCTTAAAAATCAGATTTAATTCAATTGGAGGAGATATAGAGATTTTAAATCCAATTTAAGGAAAACTTGATAAGTTGTTGTGAATTTGGAATTTAAAGTTGGTGAATATGTCAAAGATTTGAGTTTTATGTGTTATATATATATATATATATATATATTAAGGAACCATTGGGAAGCATGCACTGAAACCCTCTCCTATCTTCTTCTTCCTCGTGCACGAGTACACCCTCTCGATGTCAACCACCACCGTTCAAAGACCTTGCCACCGCTGCCTCCAGCTCTCGCCTGATGCAACCACTGACTAGAGCCATCGCCAACGCCTGCCCAAATCCGAGTCGTCGTCTTCCGCGTCGTTGTTTGGAGCCCTCACGCCGTTTGCGTTCCACAGCCGCTTCGCCGTTCACGTTTCACAACCGCGCGCCGCCAGATTCGTGCATGATCTGTAGGTCCACGAGATTCCCCTACTAGCTCGAAAATGGATTAGCTCTAGAGTAGCGTGATTAGTTAATTTGAAACGTTCAAATTAGAATTAAATAGAATTGGAGAATATATATTTAAATATGATTTAAATATATGAAGATGGATTTTTGTAAAATTAATTTAATATTAGATATTAAATTAATTAGAATTATTTAAATTGCTTAAATAATTATTTATTAATTTTATTAGAAAATTAATTTATGAAATTAATTTGTAAAATTAATAAATTTTTATTTTAGAAATCAAATATGATTTTAAAATCAAAATTGGATTTTGTAAAAGGAAATTACACAAAAAGAAAAATGTGATTTTTCAACTTCATCTTCAAAGTAGCTCACAAACAACCCATTATCTTCAAGCTTCAATAACTCCAAACATGAGCTGCATCCCATGCAGCAAATCTCTTTGCATGATAGTCTGCAATATATTGAAGAGATTGGAGTGATTTTGGAGCAAGGCAACCGAAAGAATTTTAGCCGAAAATTCATGAGAAGAATGTATTCTTCATTGGGTTGTTGCAGTGGGCATTCTCCAAGTTCCCTTTGATTCCAGTTTATTTTGAGTCCCACAATTAAATCTAGAAAACCAAAAGAATGATAGGGAAGATCTTATGGTGGTCTGCACAAAGATTTGGAGGAATAGCAGCTGAAAATCAAGATTTCAACGGTTCTTCAAAGGTATGTCTTCAAACCCATTAAATTCTGTTTGAGTATGTTTTCATTTCTGCCAAAATTAATCAATTAGAGTACTTATCGATCCTCATCGCTTCCGCTGTGTGCTGTTACCATCCCAACAATTGGTATCAGAGTATCATATAAGTATTCAATTTGGTATAATTTTGGTTTGGTGGGTGTTTTATATGAGAAATATGAAACTGCTATACTGATATGGTTTTTAGAGTTCTGGCCTTTATTTTCTCTTTAATTTCTCGTTTAAATTTGTAATTGGCTCTTGCTTGATGAGCTTATATGTCTTTTCAAGTGTCTATAATTTATTTGGAGTCATTAGAGTTGAAATTAAGATGTAATTCGATGAAACAAGCGAAGTGGCCGAGTTGCAGATTCCAAATACTCAGCCTCTGTTCATATCGTCGTTGAGCTTTAGTAGCTAAATGATCGCTTAGCTCAATACTTAGATGATGTAAAGAAAAGCTAAACGATCGTGTAGCTTCAGGTGTTGATCGTTGAGGTGTTGTGTACTAGATGATCGTGTACCTGCGAGGGCTAAGCGATGCATTGTATTGCTGTACGATGGCACTACATGATCATGTAGCTTCGGGTGGGAGCTAAGCGATCGTTTACCTCTATGCGGAAGCTAAGTGATGCCTTGAATTGCAAAGTGATAACAGTAAGTGATCGTTTACCTATGTACGGCAGCTGGGCGATGCGTCGTGGGCTATGCGATAGCACTAAGCAATCGCTTACCTTATGCCCGCGCTAAACGATCAAGATGCGGTGCTAGACAATGGCAATAAGTGATGTGTAGTAAATTTCTGGCGCTAAACGATGGAGCTGCACGATAGTGTTGGACACTAAGTGATCGTGTAGCGTTCGTCAGCACTAAACGATGACACTATGCAATAGAATGCAGACACTACATGTTCGTGTAGTTTGATCAGGAGCTATGTGATAGTTGCTAAACAATCACGTAGACACTAAACGATCAGGCAAACGGATGACGATGGTTATCGATGCTAAAAGATTAGCATTAACAAGATTTTGAGCGAGAGCGAGAGCAGTTGGTTCGACTGGCTCTCTTAAGGTCCGGTCCAGTTCAGACTCAAATGGTTTTTTGCTGGTCCAGTCCAGACTCTGCTGGTTTGGTTATGACAGTTCGAGTCAGTTCAAGCGTTTTGGAGAGGTTCGAGCGGTGTTGAAGCAGTTTTTGTAATAGTTAGGCTTTTATTTGCTTGTTTTTGCCAAAACTAAAATCATATTAGTCTTTGTTTAATTATTTATGCATTGGATGTATGTTATAAATAAATAAATCTTGTATCTCCATATAATATGCCATGTAGATTTAAAATCCTACCGTAGGAAGCATGCAACATGCATTGAAAGTATGTTATAATTTGTTATAATATATAGTATGCATGTTAGGGTTTCTGGTATTTAATATAAGTGTTATATTAGATATTGAATGCCTTTATGTATGTTGTGGATGTTTAGCATGTCTAATGTTTTATAAGTGTTATAAAACTGAGATAGACATTTAAAATCCATAACAAAGAACAGTTGCATGCTCACGTAGGTTAACCACTTATTTTAATAGTTAAAATAGGTCGTTAAACTTGTAAAACTAGGGTTACAAACTCAAATGGTATATAATCCTGTCGAAGGCTGGGGATATTTAAGTTGACGGTCTACGAAACACCTCCTACCTTGGGATTATGGCCGAATTATTGAGCGTTGGTAACTAGTTTTATGAGTATTCATGAGCGATGTGAGGTAATAAAAAGGGTTTATCACCTAGACATCGTAGGTTTAATTCCATTTTTAAGTGTTATATTTGGATAAACCACATAGACTTAGGGTTGTTTTTATTATCCGTAAAAGTACCTAAGTATAAATTTAACCAAAAATTAGAACACTTCAGTGGTAGTCAACAACTTCTATATGATAGAGTTATTACAAAACTTCAGTGGGAGATTAATAACTTATTCGATACGTTATTCTTAGCTCTCACATCTCTAAGAGTTCACAGTCTAGATTTAAGTGGACTTTGTGTCATCCTAGGAGTGACCTCCATACGGAAAGTATTTTTTTAGCTTAAATTTAGATTCTGGTGAATAAGAGGAAGTTGTTCGAATAGAAATCAAGTTTACGATTTAAACTGCCACATCTCCACATAGTTTACACTGTGAGATCATATGATGCTTCGTGTCACCCTGGGAGTGACCTCCATACGGAAAGTGGATGTATGCGTCAATACCAAGGTAAACGGAGGAAGTAGTTCATAGTAAGTGGGTGAAGGAAATGTGTCAACATATCCTACGGTCTCCTCCATTAGTTTGAACCGTGAGATTCCTATGTTGCGCATGTTGGTTAGCTTTAAGTGGACCTTTGCTAGTCATTTAACGACGGCTATTCCCACGGAGGGTTGTAACATAGGATCCGGAACAACCTATGCTTCAATAAAATGAATAGGGTCTTATAGTTCTATCTTGGGTATTGTCTTCTATTTCAGAGGCATACTCATACCGTTCTATAAGATCTGAAAATGGTGTGTCTACACTTACAGAATTATTAAGTGTTAATAATTTATGACCAAAAGCAGTACTTAAATGACTATTGGAATATGAGTTATTATGGAGATAGTATTTAGTCAATAATGTCTTGGTGTAGTATTGTTGCAAAAGAATAATCTTGGGTACATTATTAAAATTGCTAAAATTTGAATGGATTTAAAAGAAATTCACTTATAGAATTTGTTTATAATTTTAGAATGACGAGTTCAATAATACAATTGTTGGCATCGGATAAATTCATCGGGGATAACTACATGACTTAGAAATCAAATTTGGACACGATACTTGTGATAGAAGATTTGTGGTTTGTCATAACGGAGGATTGTCCTCCCATTCCTAGCTCTAATACAACCCAAACTATTTGGGATGCATATGACAGATGGGTCAGGGCAATTGATAAAGCCCGTGCTTATATCCTCACTAATTTATCTAATGTGTTGGCAAAGAAACATGAGGTATGAGTATTGCCAAAGAGATTATGGAATCTCTGCGATGGATGTTTGGCCAACCGTCCTTCACCCTAAGGCATGATGACATTACGTACGTTTACAAAATCGCATCAAAGAGGGGATCAATGTTCCTGAACATGTCCTATATATGATGGTCTACTTTAATTTGACATAAGTAAATGGTGTTGTTATGGACGAGAGAAGTCAAGTTGGTTTTATTCTGGAATCTCTTATGAAGAGTTTTCTGCAATTCTGTACGAATGCATTGATGAATAAAATTGAATACAGCTTAACTACTATATTGAATGAGCTACATGCTTACCAGACAATGTTGAGAACAAAGGGTCTGGAGTAAGAAGTAAATGTTACTACTGCTGAGAAGAGAGGAACGTCCTTCAAGCCTGATGTTGCCTCCTCTTCAAAGAATAAGAGTATTCCTGTGAAGAAGGACAAAGGGAAAGGGAAGAAGAAACCTGCTGGAAAGAAAGGAAAGGATAACGCTGCAGATAAAGGGAAATGTTTCCACTGCAACGAAGAAGGGCACTAGAGGATAAAATGCCCCCAGTATCTTGTCGAGTAGAGAGCAGAGAAAGGTAAACAGACTAACTAGTCCCTGGGACTGTTTGCTCAACTCATCCAGTGGGAGAAGTTGCTACTTATTTTTACTGCTTTTGTAAATCTTGTTAAAAAAAAAAAAAAAAACAAATTGTATATATTTTTGTGATAAATGAAATGTTCATTTTCAAAATTATGTTTGTTCAAGCAACTTCCATTAAGAATCAAATTGTTAAAAGTCATTTGCAAATATTTAGATATTTAAAAACGGCTAGATCAAAGTATAGAACATTTGAAGATTTCTAGATCCGACTATTAACAAAGAGTTGTTAAGGGAGGTCAGATGCATCTTACTCAAAGAGTTGAGACTACCTCAATATAGTGGGAGGAAAGTGTGCTTCCTGGCCAACATTGAGATGCAATCTTATATACTTTATTCAAAAGACTATTGTATACTAACATGTTTGCAATGATTCTCTCAATTACAATGTTTGATAATCATATAGTAGGACTAGGAATACCGGATTAATAATCTAGGGCAAGTGGGAGAAATTTCCGGTATAGAGATACTGAATGGTAAACCATGGGGATGGGATGCCCTAGTTTATTGTATTTCTCTATAAAACTCAGAAACTCAGTCTTATATATCAGATATATAGGTTAGCACTGGAATTTTAATCTAAGTGGGAGTTTGTTGGGTTTTATGTCCTAAAACTTGTGCTATGTAAACAATGGGAGTTATTCTGAAAATTCAATAAGGTGTTATTGAATAGATGTATTGCTTATGAGAAATCCAATAAACCTGAAAGTCCCTTGACTATTGGATGAGTACTTGAATTTTATGTGGAGACATAAATGTGGATCAGGTTCGAGTAAATAGTCAAAATAATCTACAGTATATGAATAAGGTTGGGTACCTTATTCCGGTAACACTATTGGATGTGGTCTACTCTGTAGTTATTACAAAGAGTTGTAAAGTGCTACAAACGAAGTGATCCTAATTCGTTCATTTTGGGACATGAGGAGTAGGGGTGTCCTTGTGCAAAAGGGTTTGTACAAGATGGAACCACGAAATTAGTCACTCTTACTTTATAATGTTGTTTACTGTTTAAGACTGACTATTTTAAAGCGATGACCTAGGTAACTTGACCTTAGTCCTCAGCTAACCATGAACTCCTGTTTATATGGAATTATCCTTAGATTTTCATAGGTAAGGGTTGACTCAACAACGCCAGCTCAATAAACCTCCAATTTCAGGTGTAAGACTGGATAGATAGCTGGGGACATAGGGTGCAAGATGGAATTCACTCCTACCTGCTTTTAGGGATAGTAGAGAGGTTTTTCCCTTAAGTGTTGATTCTGGGTCTTGAACTTGGGGCCTCGCCCTCTCATTGGCCCGAGAGGGACTCGATTTTGTTGATTGGATCACAAAATAATTGTTCATTAGGGGATCTGTGGGGACTTGAGGAACAAAAGGTAATTTCGATGGTAAAATAGAGATTTGACCCAGCCATTAATACGAACAACCTGTGAAGGTTTCACTTACTAATCATGGTTATATCTAGTGGGCATAATATATCTACAATGAGTGGAGTTCAACTATGGGCTTTAGTGGAGTGATCCATTCGTTAACGAATAGGGCTTAGATTGGTCTAATGAGTTTAGCTGATTAATCTCGGATCGTTGGAGCCCATGATTCGTAGGTCCACGAGGTCCCCCTACTAGCTCGAAAATGGATTAACTCTAGAGTAGCGTGATAAGTTAATTTGAAATGTTCAAATTAGGATCAAACGTAATTGGAGAATATATATTTAAATATGATTTAAATATATGAAGATGAATTTGTGTAAAATTAATTTAATATTGGATATTAAATTAATTATAATTATTTAAATTTTTTTAAATAATTATTTATTAATTTTATTTGAAAATTAATATATGAAATTAATTTGTAAAATTCATAAATTTTGATTTTAGAAATCAAATATGATTTCAACATCAAAATTGGATTTTTGAAATAGAAATTACACATAAAGAAAAATGTGATTTTTCAACTTCATCTTCAAAGTAGCTCACAAACAACCTATTATGTTCAAGCTTCAATAACTCCAAGCATGAGCTGCATCCCATATAGCAAATCTCTTTGCATGATAGTCTGCAATATATTGAAGAGATTGGAGTGATTTTGGAGCAAGGCAACTGTCACACCCCACCCCAGATCACCCTCTTAGCCTAGAGAAGGGCGTGACTACAGCAGTTATCAACCCTTAGGCTGACACTTACTACCTAAAAAATCTTGCGGAATAACTCTGATACCAAATACAAATTATATGCAACGGGACGGCTGTAGGCCCATAATTTATTAACTTAGAAATTTAATATGTTTAGAGTATTTACAACATTAGATTTACAAGTTCCAAAACCCACAAACCCTAGTCCCTATATGAACAATAATAACATGTGTACAATATTAACGGTAACCACCTAGCAAATGGTTACAAATGTTTTGGTCCTTTAGTGGCAGAACAGATACTGAGCTGTCTTCAGAGGATTTGACCGCTACCTATAGGGGGAAAAACAAAAACATTTGAAAACGGAGTGAGCTTACGCCCAGTGAGTGACCGAGAAAACATAGTAAATTCTCATGCACAATTTCAGAAAATAGTGTTATCTGAAATATAAACTTTTGCAGCATAAATAATTTCAGAGCGTAATGTATATAAAACTATTTTAAACATAAAACAGTAAAATCATTTCTCAAATCAAAGTACTGTATATCTGGTAAAATAATCCCAACACCAACTACTAGCCTAGAGAGAACGCTTTTGCTCAATCTCTGACTTTATTCACCTGTGGCCACACTAAGTACCTTCACACATTAGTTACTACTGCTCACATACCTTCTCCTTGTATTTCAGTATCGAGCTACTAGGATATCTTCTCCAATGTACTTTGGTATCCCGTTGGCTTGGTACCTTCTCAAACGTACTTCAGTACCAATAGATACCTTCTTTTGTACTTCAGTATCTAGTTGGGTGGATGCTTTCTCCTTATACTTCGGCATCACATTTTATCAAAACTATTTATAAATAACTTTTCTCTTTAAAGCATGTACAGTATAACACATATACCACATGGCTTTAAAGATGGTAATGCATGCTAGATAAAATCAACATATACATATGTAAATAGTTTTTCAACAATATGCATGCGTTCAAATCACAATTCAAACTTGCTTGGAAACCACTTTAGAAAACTAGTAGGCATGAAAATTATTTTCGCAAACATGCTTTCTGTAAAACGTTTGTAATCAAAATAGTTTAAAAACGTTTTAGTTTGAAAACATTTTAGCGACTCACCTCGAACTCTTAGGAACATTTTACTCTAGTAGCTCCTCGGGTCCCTTTTTCACCCCTAGAATCCAGATTCAACTTACAACTTAGATTACTCATAGTTCCGAACCTTATTTAGAAATAATTCCTGTTACAAACTTATTCTAAAATGTCTTAGGAATTTTACCCTAAAATTCCTCGTGGTTTGGCCAGAATCTCAAAATCTTCAAGATTGGCCCAAACTGATCCGACAGTCTGACCCTTCTGCATTCTTCTCAACCTCCAGCCCAGTTCCTTTGAGCCTTTTCCTCTGGCAGCCCTACTCTGAAAACTAGACTTCCAGAGCTTTCAGATGGCTTTGAAATCACTCAAAACGCATGAGTATATTAGAAGATCTCCTTGTCCAAAATTGACACATTCCTCTAAACCCTCACTGCCCTCTACTTTCTCTACGAAATTTATGATTTTTGTGTGATTTGAAAATGAAATCCCAACTCCCTATTTATAGGCGTTCAAATTGCTCGTGGGATTGATAGCACCTACTTGGCTGCATGGCCAAATGTTTAATCCTCCTTTTATCAACGTAAGCTGACTTCACCTTGGTTCAATGTGTTCTTCCCAAACGCATCCAACATAGTTTCTTAGGGTTTAAGAATTTCTCTTAATCGAACACCTAGATTTTAATTGACGTTTGCCCTTACGTCTTCAAGCTTTGTTTGTATTCAAATTAGGGTTTTTAAATGCATAATCCACCCCAACGTGTCCAAATACATCGCCTAGAAGCTTGCTCGGCCGTTCAATGCATAGGCGAGGTATGGCGTGACGTTCAAATCGGACAATGTAAGGCTAACGCATAGGCGCTCTCACTCTTTCCGCTCTCGATAGTGTCGCTCTCTCTACTCTCGGTAGTGTCGCTCCCTCCCACTTTCTCGCGAGTCTTGCTCTCTCCAGCAATCTCGCTGGTCTTGCTCTCTCCAATCTCGCTCTCCCTCTCGCTCTTTCCAGCTTTAACGTTTCTCTCCACTCTCGCTCTCTCCAGCTTTCTCTCTGGTTTCGCTCTCTCCCATCTTCTATCCAATCTCGCTCTCTCCCATTTTCTCTCCAATCTGGCTGGTCTCGATCTCAATGATCTCGCTCTCAACGATCTCACTGATCTCACTCTCAACGATCTCGCTCTTAGCTACTGCGAACATTGTTCTCCGTACACATTTGCTCACCACTTTGATGATACTTTTACACGGATTTTCCAAATTTTTCCAAAGAAATTTCCCATATTTTCGCATTTCACACAAATTCCATATTTTTCTCAGTCCTTCAGCCATAACGCATTTCACATAACTTCTCTATACTTAGCCGAAATTTCACAAACTCAATTTCTATATTATTCCACACTATCTCAACCTACTTATTATTTTTCCCCAACTTTCCCAACTCAATTCCATATTTTTCTTTTCAAATTCCCATCCCTTCTTCACCATTTCATACTAACTTTCTCACCAACCTACTCAACTTATTTATACAAATTTAAATAGAGACACACAATTAAGTGGAAAATTAAGACAATTTAAATAAGAAAACACACTTAAGTGTAAAATTGGGATTCGGGGTTCACAGCAACTAAAAGAATTTTAGCTGAAAATTCATTTGAAGAAGGTTTTCTTCATTGGGTTGTTGCAGTGAGCATTCTCCAAGTTCTCTTTGATTCCAGCTTATTCTGAGTCCCACAACTCAATCTAGAGCACCAAGAGAACAGTAAGAAAGATCTTGTGGTGGTTTGCACAAAGATTTGGAGGAATTAGTAGATGAAAATCAAGATTTCAACGATTCTTCAAAGGTATGTCTTGAAACCCATTAAATTCTGTTTAAGTATGTTTTCATTTTTGCCAAAATTAATCAATTAGAGTGCTTATCGATCCTCATCACTTCCACTGCATGTTGCAATCATCCCAACACTCTATGGGTTTGCCTTCGAACCAGTCGTCACTACTATTGGATTTGATGCCCAATCTCGTAGGGTCCTATAGTTTGTGAATGTTATGTGCAAACTCATTATTTATTTAATAAAATATATGATATTTTATTAGAATTTTTGTTGCATTAATCACAAACCAATAAACTAATTTCCATGGTTATCTTGTAAATTAAACATGTATGTAGAGACTCATGGATGATTCATGTTTTAAGTGATAACCTAAATGATTTGTAGTCGATGGATAAGGCTGGATACCTTATCCTTGTGACACTACAAGTATGGTCCGCTTTGTAGATGTTACAATCGTTGTAAAGTGCTAGATCTGATCCTGATCATTCATGTGGAGACATGTGAACGGGGATATTCTATACAAAGGAGTTTGTATAAGATCGGACCACGAAATGAGTAGTCTCATTATATAACACCGTTCTTAATTGAGACTTCCATTTCATCAGGACGACTATAGGTAACATGACCTTAATCTTGAGTGAGTTGTGAACTCCTGCCTATGAAGGCGGTCCTTTGATTTGTACGGGTGAGAGCGGCTAGATTGCCGACTCAACATGCCTACCATTTGTGGGATTTATCTAATTGAGGGAGCTGGGAACATAACTTCACAAGACGAATTCACTCCTTCTCCAATGTTAGAAAAGTAGATAGAATGCTCCCTTCAGGGTTGATTTCGAGGCTTGAACATTGTGGCGCCACACCCTCTCCTTGCCGAAGAGGGGTTAGTCATAGTGGGACTATGATTTATTATTCATTAGAGGAATCAGTGGTACTTAAGGAGTTAGATGTAACTATAGGGGCAAAATGGTAATTTGACCCAGTGTAGTTACGAGTATTTTTTGAAGGGTTATCGTACTATGGATTGGTTATATCCAATGGACACAAAAATATATCTATAGTGTGAAGAGTACAGTTGTCGGTCTTTAGTGGAATGCCTGATATTTAACTGATGGTTAATTACATAATTCGAGAGTTTAATTCATTATTCACGAACTGTTGGAACTTCAAGCTACAAGTCCATGAGGTCCCCTCGATAGCTCATCGAATTTTAAGAGAATCAAGTTTTAGATTAATTTGAATTATTCAAATTAATTGAGTGAATTAATTATATATGATATAATTACTCTAATATATTGGATACATTATAATATAAATAATTTATGAGAGGAATTAATTCAAATGTTAATTGTATGAATTAGATTCATATAACTAAAATTGAATGTAAATATGATTTATATTAAATACCATATGAAAGAGAAAAGAAACTATAGGTTATATATTCCATATGTCACAATTTTGAACTATATGTTATATGTTATATATATAACATATGATTGCATAATATATAATAAGTTGATTATTATATATTTTCATTATAATTTTAATTTTGAATTAAAATTATTTATTATTTTATTATTTAAATAAATTTTCTAATTATTTATTTATTTCCAAAATAATAAAGGGGAGAGGGTTATAACTCCCTCCCCACTTTCTTCTCTCCACCACTCACGTAAAAAAGTGGTGGAGGGGTCTCTTTCAAATACCTGCAAAAAAGATAGAGAAAAATGTTAGAGACACACAGAACATAAGTTTTTTTCTCTAAAAAGTTTTTTGCCTTCCCAGGTTTTTCCTTTCAATTCTTTCTTCCTTCTCCCTCAATCCCAAAACCTCTCTACAGTTTGCACCTCCTAGATTCTCACCAGAGAATACCAGGGTCTCTTTTGTGGTTGCGTTTATGGGATTCTTTTTGAAGAACGTCTTCAAGGGTAAGGTTTCCTAACCTTTTGTTTTTTTAAGCATGTTGTATATTTTTTTTTGTCCCTAATACACGTACTCTAATGTTTGTTTAAACGATTGCATTTTTGGGATGATCTACATCCCTTCTAATCCCCTTCATAGGGATTCTTGGGATTCTTTCAATTTGTATCAGAGCCTTGATTTGATCCCAAATTCCCAATTTTTATGAATTAATTTTACAGTGTTGGTTTGTATTTTTGATCTGCTGCATTCTGTTTAAATTCATGTGATGAATGGCTTTTTTTTAATGCATTTTTTGTTGATGTTTTCGGGATAGGGCATAGATTTATAGTATTGTTTTCTTTACATTTTGATTGTAAGGGCCCATGTTTTTGGGGCAAGTAATTGTTATTGAGTCTTCAATAACAACTATTGATTTATAGAATGAATTTATTGTTTACAGGCCACGAGTTTTAGGACATAAAACCCAACAAACTCCTACTTGAACTAAAACTTCAGTGGTAACACATATATGAATACAAAATGTTTGAGTTTTTGAGTTTTACAGAGAAATACAATAAACTAGGGTATCACATACCCATGGTTTTTCTTTTAGGTATCACATACCCATCCTTAGGTATCACATACCCTATGGGTTTTTCTCCCACTTGCCCTAGATTATCTAACTCGTAATCTTAGTCTCACTAGGTGATCCTCAAATACTTTAGCCGAAAGGATTGCTGTAAACACTTTAGTATACTATGGATTTTTCATTAAAATATATAGGGAATGCATCTTATTTCCACAACTCTTTATTTTTCGATGCCGTCACCGAGATTTGGTGACTTGAGTTTCCACTCAAATTATAGCTAGGCTGTTATACATTTGTTACAATATCAGCTTTGATCAATAGCTCTTATTAATATACATTTGCTTTTATGGAATACAAATAATACATGATGATCTAGCATATTTTTTTAGAACATTTGGTATTGTGTCAACACAAACACTTAATTTTTATCTTCTTGAAAAATATACTCCTTTTGGGTTGCCTACAGATAGGCATCCTATTTGAATGGTATTCCAATACTTAAGGTTTCGACACTAACACATTTTTTGATCTATTTCAGATTTCTGAATTATGTAAACATCTTTTACATATCATAAACGACTTTTATGAGTTCTCCACATCTCATATGGAGTTTCAAAAAATACCTTAAAATTGGAATGATGTTCAAAATAATTATGGCAACTAGGTGTAGAGAGTTTTCACTGAATTTCATGTTCTATCAAAATAGCCCTGGAAATCTCAAACTTTCTATTTTCTTTACTTTGATCCAATCGAAGTATTTGAGATTTATTTTACCTAACAAGTTTTATACACCTTGAACTCATCAAGTGTTCTAAACTTATTACTTAGGTTAAATAATTATTTGCCTTTATTGATTTATAGTCGTTTTTAAATATCTAAATATTTGCAAATGGCTTTTAACTTGGTTGGTTGTAACAGAAGTTGCTATAAGGTAGAACAAATACAACTTTTGCTAATGAACATTTTATTTATAACAAAACATGTACACAATATGATATTTACAAATGATAAGATAACTTTCAGTATAATAACAAAAGTAAACAAGTTTATCTTTCAACAACAACT
This sequence comes from Benincasa hispida, assembly GCF_027475165.1. NCBI lineage: Eukaryota > Viridiplantae > Streptophyta > Magnoliopsida > Cucurbitales > Cucurbitaceae > Benincasa > Benincasa hispida. The sequence continues at coordinate 30,628,760 of NC_143487.1, forward strand.
TCATCTCCCACTGGTTGTTCTAAGAAATTCTCCCCTATTCAAAACTTGGAGTTTACAAGGAACTAGTTTCCTTGTCTTGCTTTCTCTGCTCTTTTCTCCGCAAGGTATTGTGGGCAGTTTCTCTTCCAGTGCCCTTCTTCACTACAGTGGAAACATTTTCCTTTATTTGCAGCATTTGCCTTGCCCTTTCTGCCAGTAGGTTTCTTTTCCCTTTCTCTTTGCTCTTCTTTACTGGTATACTTTTACTCTTTGAAGAAGAAGCAATATTAGGCCTTTCAAAGGACGATTCTCTTTTTTTCTGCAGTAGTAACATTTACCTATGGTTCCAATCCTTTTGCTATCATCATAGTCTGGTAAGCCTGAAGCTCATTGAGAAGCGTACTCTATTTTATTCATCAGTGCATTCGTACAGAACTGCAAGAAACTCTTCGAAAGAGATTCAAGAATAAAACCAACTTGACTTTTCTCATCAATGACAGCACCGTTTACTTCTGCCACGTTGAAATGGACCATCATTTCTAGGACATGTTCTCTAACAGAGTCCCCTTCCTTCATACGACAGTTGTAAACATATTTGATTGCATCATGCCTCAGGGAGAAGGACAGTTGTCCAAACCATCCCATGCAGAGATTCCATAATTTGCCTGGTAGTACTCATGCTCTCATGTTTCTTTGCCAATACATCAGATATGCTAGCAAGAATATAGGCACAAGCTTTCTCATTAGCCCTGATCCATCTGTCGTATGCATCCCAAACATTTTGGTTTGTGTTTGAGTTAGGAATGGGAGGACACTCCTCTGTTAATATGAACTTTAGGTCATCTATCACCAGTATTGTATTTAAGTTTGATTTCCACGTAGCATAGTTATCCCCGGTAAGTTTATCAAAGCCAGTAGTTGTACTAAAGAACTCGTCATTCTGAAAAATATAAAAAAAATATCAGTGAATTGCTTTTAAATCCAATCATGTTTTTGCAAAGTAATAATGTACCCTAAAATTTATCATTCTTGCAACGATACTATAGTGAGTCAGAATAAGTGCTACCGAGGGGCAGTCAATTACTCCTTTACTAAAGCAAGATATTATTGACTAAATATTATCTCCAAAATAACTCATGCTCTGATAGTCATTTGGCTACCGTTTTTTGTCAGAACTTATTAACACTTTAAGTAATTCTTTAAGCATAACCCTCCATTTTCAGACCTCGGAGGTTGGCCCCAATAATGCTACCGAACTGGATAGTCAAGGTTGGAAATGACCTAAGAAATCCTATTCATTTCTGGAGTTTGAGTTGTTCCGTATCCTATGTTACAACTATCCGAGGGGATAGCCGTCGTTAAATGACTAGCAAGGCCGACATAAAGACGACAAGCAGGCACAACATAAGAAACTCACAGTCCAAACGAACAGAAGAGACCGCAGGACACGTTGACACATATCCTTCACCAACTTACTATGAACTACTTCCCCATTCACCTTGATCTTGATCCATACAAAAACTTTCCAAATTGAGCAGTCGAGGTATAATCGACACGAAGCGTTGTATAGACCACACGGTGTGAACTTTCTAGGGATGTGAGAGTTGAAATCAATATATCATATATTTAATTTTTGATGACATAAATTCTATCCTAAGCCACAAGCCTATATCATAAACTTGTTGAACGCTAAGGATAAAGATATGCTATGCACGCAAGATACAAGTCCAATGATAATACAATGATGACCTGACTTGACTCAATTTATGCGATATTACTTCTAATATGCGTTATTAATGAATGTTCCTGTGTATGCTGTGCATTGTCACAAGTTTCCTTACGTTGGAACCAAGTATAATTCCATCGCAAGTTTCTTGGTGTGATCCGAGGTCGAACACAGGGACTGTTTGAGGTTATTGCATTATGTTCGTGATACATACGACCAGGGGGTTTTCAATTTTACAAAAGGGTTGTGTGTACAAGTATTTAAAATTGCGATAAAGTAAAGTAAAGCGATAAAGATGCGATAATAAAATAAAGTGCAATAAAGTAAACCTAAGCTAAGATGATACAAGATACAAGTTTCATGATACAAGATACCGAGGTTGAGGCTGACTGTGAAGATTATACAAAGATCGTATTATGCGGTGGCAAGTCTTATGTACAAAGCATAAAAAGAAAGGATAACTAATATAAATAGCGTAAGCTCCTTAATTGCGTTAATGATATAAGTATGGTTCCGCTTTTCCCTTGCCGTACACCTCTCGGTGATCGGCTGCGTTCCCACATTTTTGTGGTGAAACAGGGACGAACGTAATGAACGCAAGGTAGCTTCTGTATCTGGAAGTACTACTCGCTATAGTTAACGCATTCTTCTAACCTTCTCTCGATAGATCAGAATGGCATCTTCATTTCTGTTCTTGTAGGTGAAAATGCCGTCCAGCATGCCTTAGCTAAATGCATTTATCTCTTTAATACAGATTAGGTTACTCGTTTAGTCCATATTAATTACCAAGGGATTAAGAAAACTTCATGGAGAAAACGATTAATGGAGGAACGGAAATAGATAGAAAAGTGGAAATGGAAATGATCAAGACATTCAATAATACTATTTAGCGCCTGATACATGATTTTTGAATGAAGAGATTAAGAAGATGAACTACTATTGATGAATAGAGTTAGAAACAAATACAAATAAGCGCCAACGTCTTGGCACCGATCTCGTTGGAGATTTGCTTGCCAGCGTGGATGGATCGTGCGGAAGGATGAGCTTCCCTTTCAGGCTTGCTCAATCTGTAGCAGGGATCTAAGTACAGAGCTTCGCTGCGGGGATTTGACATAATAGCACTGAGACTCACCTTTAGGCCTTGTTTCTTCTCTTCTCAGATTGTTTTCGATCAGTACTCAGCTCAACCTCTCTTTCAATAATCTAGCATCAACTAGCCCCGTAACAAGTATATTTTTCATTGATGTCTATAGGGGTATTTATAGGTGAAAAGCTTTGACTCTTGGCTTGTGGTCCCCACTTTTTGTTATGGAAATTTTGAAGATGGTGGGATAATTATTCCTTCTGTTATGCAATCAGACCGTCAAATCTGCACAACGGTTAGTTGTACACGTGTCACAATTCCTTCTGTTATGAACGCATTTTCTTAAATACTGCATATTCTTGATCTTATCTGCTTAGACCTTCCCCACCCCCAAATTTAAAGATGAGCAAGGTCCTCAATGCATTGTTTGGATAGACTAGACAAACACTTAGAAGAAAAATTTCAAAAAGAAGGTTTGAGCAGAACTTTGAAAGATAAAAGGTAAAATACTGCTAAAGCTAAGAAGTAACTAAGTGTTAGTCAGAATTTACAAAGTATGGGAAATATTTCTAAGTATAAACATATAATACATCATAGCAACACAATGAAGAGCGCAAAAGTAAAAGATTAAGAACATTGCAAATATTAACAAAGGATGATAAAGAGAAAGGCACAGGCAAAAAGTAATGAATATGTACTACGTTGTATTAAATATTGACAAAGTATAAATAATTACAAATTAATGCAACACATAATTTGTTGCTTGTACAAAAGTCAAAGAAATTGGTTAACTTATAAAAAAAAAATAAATGAATTGAATTTTTCTTTCAAATTAGATTCAAAAGTGTGCACGATTGAAAAATTCACCACGCTTCCATTAAACACAGACACATTTTTGCTGAGGACGGGCAACATGCATGTACTCCCACAACACACTCCTTAATTAAACACATTTCTGGAGGATCGGGCATAGGGTATTTCTACTAGCGCATCACTACCTCAACATAGTGCATCTAGCTAAGGATGGGTAAAGAGCACACGTGCGCGCAATACACCCCTCAACGCAATGCATTTGGGTGTAATGGACGTAAGGTGTCTCTTGTTAACACACAACGCACCCATCATCGCGTTTCATACTAGTATTTATTTTTCTTTTTAATTCATCAGAAACGAAATTCGATGAGGACTTTGCAGTGTTTAATGATTCATCCAATCATTCACAAGAATTTATGAATGACGCTACTAAATTAAAGAAATGGAAATACGTACGAAATTAAATTGGAAGGAAACACAGAAAGCATTAACGGCTAATTCTACTAAGCAGTAAATAACGGAATTTAGACAGCTGTAAAGAAAACAAGTAAACATAGATAGGGATGCTGATTGAAAGAAGTTCTTAGAATTACCGTAATCGCTTCCCCCGCAAGCGGTTTAATCCTGCTTGCCCAAGTCAATGGTGTCCATGCGTCGCTCAAAGTCGCCTACATAGTAAGGCTTAATCCATTGTCCATTGACTTTAAACACGTTGTTCCCGTCTAAAGTTGTTAGTTCTACTGCTTCATGAGGAAAGATTGTCTTGATTCAAAATGGCCCAGACCAACGAGACCTCAACTTTCCTAGGAACAATCGCAAACGTGCGTTATTAATACCTGTTGACCTTCGGCAAATATCCGGTCATTTATGCGATCATCATGCCACTTCTTGGTTTTCTCCTTATAAATCTTGGCATTTTCATAGGCGTCTCTTCGCCATTCGACCAACTGGTTCAGTTGCAGCTTCCGAACTTTCCCCCCACTGGCTTAATCAATCTTCAACTTCTTGCATGCCCACATCACCTTATGTTCTAACTCGAGCGATAGAGGACAAGCTTTTCCAAAGACCAGGGCATACGGGGACATGCCAATTGGTGTTTTATAGGCAGTCCTGTATGCCCACAGTGCTTCATCAAGCTTGGGTGACCAATCCTTCCTAGAAGTATTGACTACCTTTTCCAAGATGGTTTTGATCTCTCGATTAGAAATCTCTGCCTGCCCATTAGTTTGTGGGTGATAAGCAGTTGCAACTCGATGGCTGACGTTAAATTTAGTCAACAGGTTGGCAATTATGCAGTTGATAAAGTGAAAGCCCTCATCGCTGATTAAGGCTCGTGGCATCCCATATCGAGCAAAAATGTTCTTCCTCAGAAACTTCGCCACTGTGACCGCATCATTCATGGCACATGCGATGGCCTCAACCCATTTTGATACGTAATCAACCGCGACCAGGATATAGTGATGACCTTTTGATGGTGGAAACGAGCCCATGAAGTCAATTCCCCAAACATCAAATAATTCCACTTCTAAGATTGACGTCAGTGGCATTTCATTCCTTTTCGACATATTCCTTGTTCTTTGACATCTGTTGTATTGTACAACGTGGGCATGGGCATCTTTAAACAATGTTGGCCAGAAATAGCCACATTGTAGGACCTTTGTTGCGGTCTGCTGCCCCCCAAAATGTTCTTCATGTGGGGACTCATGACAAAGCTCTAGAATGCGCTTGACTTCGTGCTTAGGAACGTATCGACGTAATATGTGATCAGGTCTAAGTCGATATAGGAATGGGTCGTCCCAAAATAAAATTTGGCATCATGTCTTAGCTTTTTCTTCTGCTGGTAAGTGTAGTCGTCTGGTATTTGACTACAAACTATGAAGTTCACTATGTCCGCATACTAGGGAACATTAATGTCTATTGGCATCAGTAGCTCATCTGGGAATCTTTCCTTAATATCTTTTTCTTTTCCTTGAACCTTGCAATTCTCCAATCTAGAAAAATGATCAGTGACTTGGTTCTCGATGCCCTTCCGATCTTTGATCTCTAGGTCAAATTCTTGCAGTAGCAACACCCACCGTATAAGCCTTTGTTTTGCATCCTTCTTTGTCATCAAATACTTGATTGCAGAGTGATCCGTATACACCCCAACATTTGTTCCGATTAAGTACTGTCAGAATTTCTCTAGTGCAAATACCACTGCAAGCATTTCCTTCTCCGTGGTTGTGTAGTTCTTCTGCGCATCATTCAATGTTTTGCTTGCATAATAAATAGGATGCAATACCTTATCCTTGTGCTGACTCAAAACTGCGCCCACAACATATCCACTAGCATTGCACATCAACGCAAATGGCTACGTCCAATCCGACGCAATCAAAATAGGTGTGGTGATGAGCGCATCTTTCAATGTTTTGAATGCTTTGGTGCACGCATCATCAAAATTATATTCTCGGTCAGCTTTGAGGAGTGCACTTAGGGGTCTTGCGATCTGGAAGAAGTTGCGAATAAATCTTCTATAAAACCCAGCATGTCCCAGAAAGCTCCAAAGTGTTTTCATGTTCACTGGTGGGGGTAACTAGGAAATTGCGTCGATCTTTGCCTGATCAACTTCCAATCCTACTTTAGAGATTTTGTGACCCAGAACTATTCCTTCTTCCACCATAAAGTGACATTTCTCCTAGTTCAAAACAAGATTTGTTGCCACGCATCTCTTCAAGACCTTTTTAAGGTTAGATAGACAAGAGTCATAATTATTGCCGAAGACTGAGAAATCATCCATGAATACCTCGATTGACTCCAAGTAATCTGAGAATATTGCCATCATGCATCGTTGGAAAGTGCCTAGCACATTGCAGAGACTAAATGGCATGCGACGGAATGCGAACATATGGGCATGTGAAGGTTGTCTTATCTTGGTCCTCCGGCGTGATTACTATTTGGTTGTACCCTGAATAGCCGTCAAGAAAACAATAGAATTCATAGCCCGCAAGTTTGTCTAACATCTGATCGATGAACGGGAGTGGGAAATGGTCCTTTTTTGTGGCCAGATTTAACTTGCGATAATCCATACAAATTCTCCACGCCGTAGTCATTCTTGTGGGAATTAATTCATTCTTGTCATTGGTGACGACTGTCATCCCCACTTTCTTTGGAACACACTGCACTGGGCTACCCAGCTGCTATCAGATATCGGGTAGATGACACCTGCATCCAGCCACTTTACTATTTCTTTTTTCATAACCTCCCTCATGGCAGGGTTCAAGCAGCGTTGCCTTTCTACCGATCCTGTCTTTCCTTCTTCCAGACGACTCTTGTGCATACAATACCAGGGACTGATTCCTCGAATGTCTGCCAAGATCCACCCTAAGGCCTTTGCATTATTTCTTAGGATCTGTATGAGCGCATCTTCTTTCTCCTTACTCAGCGATGCGGAAATGATAACCGGTAACATGTTGTTACTTCCTAAGTAAGCATACTTAAGGTGCACGGGCAACGACTTTAACTCTAGCACAGGTGCTTCTTCCAATGATGGCTTAATGCATTGTGATGTTCGTTCAGATAACTTGAGCAGTTCAAAATTTGATTCAACATGAATTACGGCGCAATCCTCTTCCAACATTGCGTAGATTTCAAAATCTTCTTCTTCCAGCTCCTTCAGGGGTTCGTGCCAAGGTTCTTCCCACAGTTCCTCAATATATTGGCAATTTTTTGTATCACCTGGGTACTTCAATGCATTGAATACATTGAATGTACTTCCTGATCGTCGACCCTGATGGTCAATTCTCCATTTTTCACATCGATCAGTGCTCGCCCTGTTGCGAGGAATGGGCGACCCAAGATGATAGAGACTTCTCTATCAGCTTCGTAGTGACAAAGTCTGCCGGGAAGATAAACTTGTCCACTTGCACGAGTACAACCTCTATCTTGCCCTCAGGATGCTTTATCAATGTATCGACCAACTGTAATGTGATAGTGATTGGTCTCGCATTGCCGATATCCAGGTTCTTAAAAATTGACAGGGGCATTAGATTTATCCTTGCCCCTAAATCGCACAGCGCGTTCTTGACCATCTTCCCTCCTATTGTGCAGGGCAATGTAAAACTCCTAGGGTCCTTCATTTTGGTGGGGATATTGTTTTGAAACAGCACGCTGCATTCATATGTTAATGCAACTGTTTCATTTTCCCCAATCTTTCTTTTATTGGAAAGAATATCCTTGAGAAATTTTACATAACTCGGCATCTTCTCTATGCTTCTATTAAGGGAATGTTAATGTGTAACTATTGGAGAACATCCAGAAACCTCTGAAATTTCTTGCTATCATCTTTCTTCTTTAGCTTGGACAGGAAAGGTGGAGGATCCCACCGTATTTCCTATTCACTTGGCTGTGAGGTCCTGTGCTTTCTGTGCTTCATTAGCTGAAGGTTGCATTGTTTTAGAATTCATGTCTTGAGGCGCTTCATCTTTTGTAGGTGATGTCTAAACTGGCATTTTTTCCACTATTAGTTGACTGGTCATCATCAACAGTCAAATCTACTGGTGTTGTTGTCGCATCTAGTGCTGATGGCATAGGGGCTGTTGTTTTGCCACTCCTCAATGTCACTGCATGACATTGTTCTTTTCCTTGTGGTCTCGATGCTCCTGAACTTCTATGCCGTGTACTGGGCATTTTCTTCTTTAATTCCCTCATAAGCTGATCTATTTGATCTTCTAGTTCTTTAAGAGAGTCAGCTTGCGATTGTCTCATTGCCTCGCTCTTTTCAATATAATGTTTTAACGATGTCTCCAGAGACAAGGTACTGCAAGAGGTATCATACAAGAACGGTTGGTCGTAGGGTGGTATACCTTGAGAATTACCTAGGCTATAGTCCAGAGTAATGAAGACCGGAGGGTTGCCTCTATCTCCTTGGTAACTGTTCTGATAAAAACTCTGGCCCCCCTGGTTGTGATTCCCATCCAAAGTTAAAGATGGGTGAACCCACAAACCAAGGTTGTAGATGTTGCCAAACGATTCATCGTAGACAGAATATACGGGTTGTTGATTCCATGGGCAGACTTCTACTGGATGTCCCTCTCCACATTGGACACAATTCATTGCGGCCACGTGAGTCAACGCATTAACTTGCGCTGGTCCTTGAGAGAGAGTTCCCTGTTGGTTAGCCACCGTCTGGAGGAGTGAGGTCATTGTGGTTATCTAATCGACCAGTGCACTCATTGTATCAGTTGACACATCGGCACTTTCTACTCTTTCTTACTCCAGATCTCTTACCTCAAGCCCGGTATCAATCCATTCATCAGAATGTTGCGAGATGTGATCCAAGATATTCTTTGCTTCCGTATATGATCTGTTCATTAATCCTCCTTCTGTGGAGGCATCGGCAACTGCTTATGTTGATTGATCTAGGCCATTGTAAAAGGTTTCCATCAAAATACCATCGAGAATCCCGATATGCCGGCAGTTCTTCACTAACATCCGGAATCGCACCCAGGCGGTGCTCAAGGTTTCATAACCCTTTTGTTCAAAATGCAACACATCCCTCCGTCTCCTTGCATTGACGGCTAGAGGAAGAATCTGTTCATGAACCTATCAACCAACTGCTCCCATACATTAATCTCATCTGGCTCTAACGACTGGGCCCACCTCTTTGCTTCATACCGTAGTGTGTATGAGAACAAATATAGTTTAAGTCCTTCTTGAGTTACACTAGGCATGGAGAATGCGCTGCACATGTCTACAAAATTTGTCAAATGAGCGTGTGGGTCTTATCCTTGTAATCCTCCAAATTGACCCACATTCTGAATCATCTGCAGCATAATAGGTCTTATCTCGAAGTTTACATTCTCCTCAACCATAGGTCTTGCAATTCCTGGTGAGAAATTATAAAAATCCAGCACCGTATACTACCTCATAGGGATGTTATGGTCAGCAGCAAGAAAAACTGGATCTTATGCTGGCAAATTTTCCCTTTGGTTTCCTGTGGGTGCCTCATTCTCATTAGCCATGCTTCTTCACCAATTAATTCGGCCCTGATGAACTCTTGCGCGAATAATACACTTAATCTCTGGGTCCGCTTAGAATTTTCGGATCACTCCAGCACTCATAAGCCGTTAGACTGCTCTCCGCGTTGAGCAGCCAGTACAAAGAGATCTGTCCTTCACATATCACAAAAATATTCAACACTAACCGTTAACCAGTCCCCAAGCAACGACGCCATAAACTTGGTTGACACGAATTCTCTCCTAAGCTACAAGCCTATATCATAAACTTGTTGAACGCTAAGGATAAAGATATGCTATGCACGAAAGATACAAGTCCAGTGATATACAATGATGACCTGACTTTACTCAATTTATGCGATACTACTTCTAGATATGCATTATTAATGAATGTTCTTGTAGTATGTTATGCATTGTCACAAGTTTCCTTACGTTGGAACCAAGTAAAATTCCACCGCAAGTTTCTCGATGTGATCTGAGGTCCAACACATGGACTATTTGAGGTTATTGCGTTATGTTCATGATACATGCGACTAGAGAGTTTTCAATTTTATAAAAGGGTTGTGTGTACAAGTATTTAAAATTGCAATAAAGTAAAGTAAAGCGATAAAGATGCGATAATAAAATAAAGTGCAATAAAGTAAACCTAAGCTAAGATGATACAAGATACAGGTTTCATGATACAAGATACCGAGATTGAGGCTGACTGTGAAGATTATACAAAGATCGTGTTATGCGGTGGCAAGTCTTATGTACGAAGCAAAAAAAGAAAGGATAACTAATATAAACAGCGCAAGCTCCTTAATTGCGTTAATGATATAAGTACGGTTCCACTTTTCCCTTGGCGTACACCTCTCGGTGATTTACCGCGTTCCCACATTTCTGTGGTGAAACAGGAACGAACGTAATGAACGCAAGGTTGCTTCCATGTCTGGATGTACTACTCGCTCTAGTTAACGTATTCTTCTAACCTTCTCTCGATAGATCAGAATGGCATCTTCACTTCTGCTCTCACAGGTGAAGATGTCGTCCAACATGCCTTACCTAAACACATTTATCTCTTTAACACAAATTAGGTTACTCGTTTAATCCATATTAATTACCAAGGGATTAAGAAAACTTCATGAAGAAAACGATTAATGGATGAATGGAAATAGACAGAAAAGTGGAAATGGAAATGATCAAGACATTCAATACTACTATTTAGCGCCTGATACATGATTTATGAATGAAGAGATTAAGAAGATAAACTACAGTTGATGAATAGAGTTAGAAACAAATACAAATAAGCACCAACGTCTTGGCGCCGATCTGGTTGGAGATTTGCTTGCCGGCATGGATGGATCGTGTGGAAGGATGAGCTTCCCTCTTAGGCTTGCTCAACCGGTAGCAGGGATCTAAGTACAGAGCTTCGTGGTGAGGATTTGGCAGAATAGCACTAAGACTTACCTCTCGACCTTATCTTTTCTCTTCTCGGATTGTTTCCCATCAGTACTCAGCTCAGCCCCTCTCTCAATAATCTAGCATCAATTAGCCGTCAAGTATATTTTTCACTGAAGTCTATGGGGGTATTTATAGGTGAAAAGATTTGACTCTTGGCTTATGGTCCTCACTTTTTGTTATGGAAATTCCAAAGATGGTGGGATAATTATTCCTTCTGTTATGTAATCAGATCGTCAAATCTACACAATGGTTAGTTGTACATGTGTCACAATCCTCCGCATTTGCGTTACTCAGCTGCATCTTTCGATCGGATGCTCACATGCGGTCTTGTTTTTTATTACCGCATGCGATTGAAATTCAGCTCTGGATCGACTGTCGCATTGCGTCGTCATTTTCATTAATTGTCTCTTCATTGTTGGTTGACGGGCGCAATGCAATGGAGATGCGTTGTTCAGTTTCTCGTTGAGCCTCGATCGCAAGCGGTGACTTTGTTTCCTGCAAAATAGAGTAAAAATCTCATTTTCTTCAATCTTAATGATGTTAGTGGGTGTAATTGTGATAATTCATAATTATTGTATTTCTTAGGTAATTTTCATACAATTGACGTATATTTATTCTCTTTTGGCTGCAATATCTGAATAAGGTAGCAAAAATAACTTGTATTTCTACAAGTTATCAATTTTACGTTGAACAACTTCCCTTCATTCACCTTTATCTTGATCCCATGCACACACTCTCTGAGCAGAGTAGTCGAGGTATAATCGACATGAAGTGTCACACGGATCTCACAGTGTGAACATCTTAGTGAACGAACTCTTATAAAAGAGTACATATGAGTAGAAGCAAGATCATTCCAAATTCATTGTGACAGAATTACAAGCATTCATAAAAATACATACACGTTATGCATTTCAGAACAAATTATGACAAGCTTTGAAAACTTAAATAAAAAGGAACGTGAGACATACCTTTAAAGAACTCTTCCTCTGTTTATCTCTTGCTCTCGTTAAGAACGACACCTCTCGTTGTCGCTGTGATCGTCTATCCAAGTCTCTCGCTCTCGTTCAGCAAATGAACCATCTTCTCCATGACAAGCAGCAAGGAGGACACCACCACTTAGTGACCTTGGTATTCTCGGAGTGAGAATCCAGTAGGTTTGAGCTCTGTTGGATTTTGTAGAGGGGAGGAGGAAACTACGATCTTATTCAATGACCAAGAAAGTGGGGGAGTTTAGAGTCTATCATATAGACTAGTGCTTGATCGTTTAGTAAAGGTACATGATTGTTTAGATAATCGAGTATGATCGTTTAGACGATCGTTTAGTGAATCTCGCTCGGGCGTGAGATCACTTAGTAAAAGCTATATGATCATTTAGGTAGATGCGCGTGTACACAATCGTTTAGGAAAAACACTTGAGCTGTCGTGTAGGCTCTCATTAGCTAAACGATAGGCAGTGTACGACTTATGAAGCAATATCCGATTCCCTAACAAAATGAAAACTATTTTCATTTTATCCATCATTTATGAAACCTCAATGCAACCTTCCACTTCCACGTATGGTTATGGAGAAAACCACCAATAATGATCTCATAATTGTTTAATTATAAATAAATATAATAACTAACTTATCATATTATATTTATAGCTTATAGTTTTAATATCACATCATATGCAACATTTAAACTATAGTCCTTTTCTCCTTTACGCCCATTCCACAACTCCAAAGGTGTTCTCGCAACACTCTTGGAAGGAACACAGTTGAGAATATACATTGCAGTCTCCACTGCAAAACCTTAAAACGAGTTTGGTAAGGAAGTGTAACTCATAATCGACCGAATCATGTCCAACAAGGTTTTGTTTCTCCTCTTCACTACACCATTTTGCTGAGATGTACCTGACACTGAGAGTTGGGAAGTGATTCCATTTCTATCATATAGTTATGGAACTTAGAATCCAAAAACTCTTCACCTCGATCCGATCGAAGTGTTTTAATTCATCTATCCAATGCGTTTTCAACTTCAGCCTTGAACTCTTTGAACTTTTCAAAGGATTCAGACTTCTGTTGCATCAAATAAACATACCCATACAGAGAGTAATGATCAGTAAAAGTGATTAAATACTCATAGCCTCCCTTGGCTCGCACATTCACTGGACCACAAAGGTCAGAATGCACTAACTTGCACATTCATCGAACCACAAAGGTCAGAATGCACGAACTTTAGAGTCTCTTTGGCTCGATAACCTTTTCTAGTAAAAGGTCTTCGAGTCATCTTGTCTTCAAGGCAAGATTCACACACTAGTAAAGAATTTTTCTCTAACTCGCTTAGATGTCCATTCTTCACCAACCTCTCAATTCTATTCAGATTGATGTGCCCTAATCGAAGGTGCCAAAGTTAGGAATTTTCTTTAGGAGAAACCTTTTGTCGTTTATTTTGAGTTACGACAGCTTTAAACATCTCTATGTTATGAAGGGAACTTGTTGCTAATGACCTTAGCACATACCAGTTATTTTCCAAATTTCCTTAACAGATTTGAACTCCATCTTTATGAATAAACACTTTATTCAAATCAAAATTAAGAGTGTAATTACACTGAATCATACACTTTATAGAAATCAAGTTCGGATTTAACTCGAGAACTAAACATCATTCAAAATGATAAACTTCTTTTGTAAAGTCAACTGGAGCCCTCCCACTGCCACAACTGAGACGATGTGCCTGGTGTCTACTTGCATTGTCATCTCTCCAGCCTCGAGATGCCGCCATGATTGATAACTTATAGAAATACAAGTTCTTTATGCTGCCTTATTTAGATATTGCAGCCAAAAGAGAGAAAATATGCGTCGATTGTATGAAAATTAGCTAAGAAATATAAATTATCGCAAATACACCCACTAACACCATCAAGATGGTAGAAGAGGATATTTCAAGTCTATTTTGTAGGAAACCAAGTCACTGCTTGTGATCAAGGCTCAAAGAGAAACTGAATAGCTCATCTCCGTCGCATTGCGCCCGTCAATCAACAATGAAGAGATGATCAATGCAATGACGACACAACACGACAGTTGATCCAGAGCTGAACTTCAACCACATGCTGTAATAAAAGCAACACCGCATGTGGACACACGATCGAAAGATGTAAATGAGCAATGCAAATGCAGAGGATTGCGACACATGTACAGCTAACCGTTGTACTTATTCGATGGACTGATTGCATAACAGAAGGAATATTTATTCCACCATTTTTGGAATTTCCATAACAATAAAGTGGGGACCACAAGTTAGAGAGTTAAAGCTTTCAGCCTATAAATACCCTATTTGAATTCACAGAAAAGATATACTTGATATGGGAGAATTGATACTAGGCTATTGAGAGAGAGGCTGATCTGAGTGTTGATCGAAGAAGATCCGGGAAGAAAAGAGACAAGGCCGAGAGGTGAGTCTCAGCGCAACTCTGCCAAATCCTCACCGTGAAGCTCTATGCTTAGATCCCTTCTACCGGTTGAGCAAGCCTGAGGGGGAAGCTCATCCTTCCGTTCACTCCATCTACACCGGCAAGCAAAATCTCCATCCAGATCTATGCCAAGACGTTGGTACTCATTTATATTTGTTTCTAACTCTCATTCATCAATTGTATTTCATTTTCTCAATCTCATCATTCAAAATCATGTATCAGACGCTAAATAGTATTATTGAATGTCTTGATCATCTTCATTTCCACTTCTCTATCTATTTTCGTTCCTCCATTAATCGTTTTCTCCATGATGTTTTCTTAATCCCTTGGTGATTAATATGAATTAAACAAGTAACTTAATCTGTGCTAAAGAGATAAATGTGTTTAGCTAAGGCATGCTAGACAACATCTTCACCCGTGAGAGCAGAAGTGAAGATGCCATTCTTATCTGTCGAGAGAAGGTTAGAAGAATGCATTAAAGCGAGAAGTACTTCTAGAGATGGAAGCAACCTTGCATTCATTACGTTCGTCCCTACTTCACCACAGAGATGTGGGAACGCGGCCGATCACCGAGAGGTGTACGCCAAGGGAAAAACGGAACCATACTTGCATCTTTAACGCAATTAAGGAACTTGCGATGTTTATATTCGTTATCTTTTCTCTTTCTGCTTCGCACATAAGACTTGCCACCACATAACACGATCTTTGTATAATCTTCACAGTCAGTCAGTCTCAATCTTTGTATCTGGTATCAGGTAACCTGTATCTTGTATCATCATAACTTAGGTTTACTTTATCACAATTTACTTTATTATCGCATTTTTACTGCTTTTCTTTACTTTACCGCAATTTTATATACTTGTAAAAAACACTCTTTAAAGATTGAAAAACCTGGTCGCATATATCACGAACATACCATAATAATCTCATACAGTCCCTATGTTCGACCTCGAATCACATCGAGAAACTTGCGGTGGAATTATACTTTGTTCCAACGCAAGGAAACTTGTGACAACGCACAGCATACTACACGAACATTCATTAATAACGCAAACCTAGAAGTACTATCGTATAAAGAAAATGAATTCATCATTCATCCATGCGTGGTATGACATAAGATTAGAATACATTGGACGACAACAAGTTTATGGCATTTTTATGTCTTTACGACTTGTATCTTGCTTGCATCATCCTATAGCTTATGTTGAACCATCAAGTTTATGGCGCCATTGCCGGGAATTGGTTAACGGTTAGTGTTGTGTATGTTTGTGATATTTTGCAGGACAGATCTCTTTGTACTGGTTGTTCAACGCGGAGAGCAGTCTGACGGCTTACGAGTACTGGAGTGATCCAGAAATTCTAAGCGGACCCAGAGGTCAAGTGTATTATTCGTGCAATAGCACATCAGGGTCGAAGTAAGTGGTGAAGAAGCATGGCCAATAATAATGAGGCTCCCTAGGGAATCAAAGGGAAAATTGGCCAGCGCAAGATTCCATATTTCTTGCTGCTAACCGCAACGTCCTAATGAGAGATTATGCGGCGCCAGGTTTTTATAACTTCTCACCAGGAATCTCAAGACCAACGGTTGAGGAGAATGTAAGCTTTGAAATAAGACCAATTATGCTGCAGATGATTCAGAATATGGGTTAATTCGGAGGATTACAAGGAGAGGACCCACATGCGCATTTGAAAAATTTTGTAGACATATGCAGCGCATTATCCATGCCTGGTGTGACTCAAGAAAGACTTAGGTTATAACTTTTCCCGTATACACTGCGAGATGAAGCAAAAAATTGGGCTCAGTCATTAGAGCCGGATGAGATTAACGCGTGGGAACAGCTAGTTGACAGGTTCATGAACAGATTCTTCCCTCCAGACGTCAACGCAAGGAGACGGAGGGATGTGTTGAATTTTGAGCAAAAGGGTTATGAAACTTTGAGCACCACCTGGGTGCGTTTCAAAAAGTTAGTGAAGAGTTGTCCGCATATCGGGATTCCTGATAGCATTCTGATGGAAACATTTTATAATGGTTTAGATCAATCAACGCAAGCAGTTGCCGATTCCTCCGCAGTAGGAGGATTAATGGACAGATCATATACAGAAGCCAAGAGCATATTAGATCACATCTCGTGACATTCTGATGAGTGGATTGATATCGGGTTTGAGGAATGTGGTCTAGAGTAAGGAAGAGTAGAAAGTGTCGATGTGTCAACTGATGCAATGAGCACACTGGTGGATTAAATGACCACAATGACCTCGCACCTTCAGATGATGGCTAATCAACAGAGAAATCTCTCTCAGGGTTTAGCGCAAGTTAATGCGTCGACGCACGTGGCCGCAATGAATTGCGTTCAATGTGGGGAGGGACACCCAGCAGAAGTCTGCCCGTGGAATCAACAGTCTGTAAACTCTGTCTATAATGAGTCATTTGGCAACATCTATAATCCTTGTTGGTGGGATCACCCAACTTTAATTTGGGATGGGAATAGCAACTAGGGGAGCCATAATTTCCATCAAAATAGTTATCAAGGGGATCGAGGCAACCTTTCTGTCTTCACTAATCTGGACTATAGCCCAGGTAACTCTCAATGTATACCACCCTATGACCAACCGTTCTTATATGATACCTCTTGTAGTACCTCGTCTCTGGAGACTTCATTGAAGCATTATATCGAAAAGAGTGAGGCAATGATGACAATAAAATTGATACTAAGCTACAAGCAGATGTCCCCGTAACCAGTTCCCCAACAACAGCGTTATAAACTTGTTGACATGGATCTTATGCTAAAAGATATGCTATGCTATGCACGAGATGATGCGATACTACTTCTAGATTTGCGTTACTTATGAATGTTCTTGTAGTATGCCATGCATTGTCACAAGTTTCCTTACGTTGGAACCAAATATAATTCCACCGCAAGTTTCTCGGTGTGTTCTGAGGTCGAACACAGGGACTGTATGAGGTTATTGTGGTATGTTCGTGATATATGCGATCGGGTTTTTCAATCTTTAAAGAGTGTTTTGTACAAGTATATATAATTGCGGTAAAGTAAAGGAAAGCAGTAAAAATGCGATAATAAAATAACTACAATAAACCTAAGCTAGATGATACAAGATACAGGCTTCATGATACAAGATGCTGGGGTCCAGGCTGGCTGTGAAGTTTATGCAAAGAACATGGAATGCGGTGGCAAGTCTTATATACAAAACAGAAAGAGAAAGATAACTAATATAAACAGTGCAAGTTTCTTAATTGCGTTGATGCTATAAGTATGGTTCCGCTTTTCTCTTGGCGTACACCTTTCAGTGATCGGTCGTGCTCCCACATGTATGTGGTGAAACAGAGACGAACGTAATGAATGCAAGGTTGCTTCCATGTCTGAAAGTACTACTCGCATTAGTTAACACATTCTTCTAAACTTCTCTCGATAGATCAGAGTGGCATCTTCACTTCTGCTCTCACAGGTGAATATGCCGTCTAGCATGCCTTAGCTAAACGCAGTTATCTCTTTAATACAGATTAAGTTACTTGTTTAATACGTATTAGCTATTAGGGGACTAAGAAGACATCTGGAGAAAGTGATTAACGGAGGAATGGAAGTAGACAAAAAATGGAATATGAAAGCAATCGAAACATTTAATATATCTATCTGTGTGAATGAAGAGATAAAGAAAGTGAAATACAATGATGAAAAGAGATAGAACAGATACAAACAAGCGACAACATCTTGGCACCGATTTGGGTGGAGATCTACTTGCCAGATTGGATGGATCAGATGGATGGATGAGCTTCCCTCTTAGGCTTGCTCAACCGGTAGCAAGGTTCTCAAAAAAGAGCTTCTCGTTGGGTATTTGGCATAATAGAATTGAGACTCACCTCTTGGCCTTGTCTCGTCTTCTTCTCGGATTTCTTCAGTTAAGCACTCAGCTTAACCTTTTCTCTCAACACTTTAGCAGCAATTAGCCCCATATCCAGTAGCATAAGTTTTCTCTGAAATCTATGGGGTATTTATAGGTGAAGATCTTTGACTCCAACCTTATGATCCCCACTTGTTGTTATGGTAATTCCAGAGATGGAGGAATAATTAATCCTTCTATTATGCAATCAGACCGTTAACTCTGCACAACCGTTAGGCGTACACGTGTCACAATCTGCCACTTTTGCGTTGCTCAGCTGCATCATTCGATCGTGAGTTCGCATGCGGTATTGTTTTTATTACCGCATGCGGTTGAAAGTCAGCTCTGGATCGACTGTCGCATTATGCCGTCATTGCATTAATCGTCTCTTCATTGTTGATTGACGGGCGCAATGTGACGAGATGTGTTGATCAGATTCTCTTGAGCCTTGCGCGCAAGCAGTGACTTGGTTTCCTGCAAAACAAAGTAAAATTCTCTTTGTCTTCCATCTTAATGATGTTAGTGGGTGTAATTGCGATAATTCATAATTATTGTATTTCGAAGCTAATTTCCATACAATCGGCGCATATTCACTATCTTTTGGCTGCAATATCTAGATAAGGTGGCATAAATAACTTGTATTTCTACAAGTTATCACAACCCCAAATTTAGATATATGTTTGTCCTCAAGCATATCTTCTACTAAGGCAATCATGCTCAATTCCTATCCTATATTTTTGCGACGATTGATTGCTCCGAATGTTATACTTAGGCACATTACTTGACATCGTAATTTCCTTCTCCTTGCTAATTCTTAACAAAGCCCTACTTTATTCTTCTATATAACAAAATTTTGCTCAAAGATGCTTTTCTAGTTTTCAAAATAGAATGTTTATCTCTTCTTTTTCAAAACCACTTGATGTAACTATATGCGGTGAGCAAAACTTTGCGTCATTTATTTAGAGACTGTTGATCATGGTTACACTCTTCATTTTTGCTTGTCCCCACGGTGTCATGCGAACATCCAACTACAATTGTGTGCCAATTTCAACTTTAACTCATGATATTCAGAGGAGTTGTCTCTTGCTTTCTTTTATTTATTTTTATTTTTTTTCTTTTTGTTTATTTTTTCATACTGCGTTGTTCTTGGAAACCTACCTTCGTTTTGGCTTACTCCTACGGGTGTCATACGAACATCCAACTAGGAGCAGGTTCCTTTCACAACTAAACTCTTATCATGTTGGGAATATTTTTTATGTTTTCCCATGCACTGACATTGGAGTTTTGCATAAAAAAATATTTATTTATTTATTTTTATAGAAAATGGACGCATTTTCTTAAATACTGCATATTCTTGATCTCATCTGCTCAGACCTTCCCCACCCCCAAATTTAAAGATGAGCAAGGTCCTCATTACGTTGTTTGTATAGACTAGACAAACACTTAGAAGAAAATTTCAAAAATAAGGTTTGAGCAGAACTTTGAAAGATAAAAGGTAAAGTACAGCTAAACTAAGAATTAACTAAGTATTAGTCAGAATTTACTTAGTATGAGAAATGTTTCTAAGTATAAACATATGATACATCATAGCAACGCAATGAAGAACACAAAAGTAAAAGATTGAGAATATCGCAAATATTGACAAAGGATGATAAAGAAAAAGGCACAGACAAAAAGTATAGTGAATAAGTACTAAATTTTATTGAATATTAACAAAGTATACAAGTAATTATAAATGAACGCAATACAAAATTTTTGTTGCCTGTACAAGTCAAAGAATTTGATTAACGAAAAAAAAAATAATGAATTGGATACAAAATATAGAATGGCCGCATAAAATGAAGAAAATGTAAATATCAAGGTTGAGGAGCAGGGGGATCTGGCAGAGGATGTTGAGGTGGTGCAAAAGAAGCGTCATCAAACAATAAGGGCTGCCTAAGATGCAGAGGCACCATCGAACCATGCAGATATGCGGTGAGGAAATTGAAATATTCTTGGTTATGCTCCACAATCTGTCTTTGGTGCAGAAAGATTCTGTGAATGTTGCGCTGCATATTGATGAGCGCCTCCCTTGATGTTGCCGTACTACGCTGAATATCATAAAAGCGCTCCATTGCTACCTCAAATCGTTGGTTGAATAAGAGTTGCTGTTGAGAGAAAAGCTATTGTTGTTGAGAGAAGAGGGTTTTCATTTCTTCTAACTCAGCAGCCATGGAGGTGAAAGATGGTGGTGCCTGCGATGTCTCGCCAGCATCATTTTGGGGTTGGGCAGAGATGCCTTCACCCAAATTGTGTGGGTCATCAACATGCGGCGATGGAATGGTGGGTTGTGGTGATGAAGCTGATGGTGAAGTAGGGGCTGCTGGGTGAATGATAATTGTAGAAATACAAGTTATTTATGCCACCTTATCTAGATATTGCGGCCAAAAGTTAGTAATTATGCACCAATTGTATGAAAACTAACCTAGTATGACAATGATTATAAATGTTTGCAATTACACCCACTAATGCCAAAATGATGGAGGACAAGCCAAACTTTACTTTGTTTTGCAGGAGACCAAGTCATCGCTTGCGCTCAAGGCTCGTGAGAAACTAATCAACGCATCTCTGTCACATTGCGCCCATCAATCAACCATGAAGAGACGATTACCGAAGTAACGGCGCAATGCGACAGTCGGTCCAGAGTTATGCTTCGACTGCATGTGGTAATAAAAACAAACACCGCATGCGAACCCATGATTGAAAGATGTAGCTGAGCAACGCAAAGGCAGAGGATTGAGACACGTGTACAACTAACCGTTGTGCAGATTTGACAGTCTGATTGCATAACAGAAGGAATAATATCCCTCCATCATCGGAATTCCATAACAACAGTGGGGATCACAAGGCCAGAGTCAAAGGATCTGCTCCTATAAATACCCCAGCGAATTTAGAGAAAATTATGCTATTTGATACTGGGCTAAGTGCTGTAAGATTTTAGAGAGAAAAAGGCTGAGCTGAGTGCTGAAAAGAAGATATCCAGGAAGAGAAAGAGATAAGGCCATGAGGTAAATCTCAAATCTGACCAGTTGTATACCCGATTGAAGCTCTGTGTAGAGACCCCTACTACCGGTGGAGCAAGCCTGAGAGGGAAGCTCTTCCTGCCATTGAAACCATCCAATCCGGCAAGCAGATCTCCATCGAATCTGTGCCAAGACATTGGCATCGGATTGTATCCGTTCTATCTCTCTTTCATTGTATTCCATATTTTCTTTATCTCTTCATTCACGCATCATGTATCAAACACTTAGTAGAAATATTGAATGTTTTGATAGATTTCGTTTACCATTCTCTATCTATTTCCGTTCACCCATTAGTCACTTTCTCCATGATGTTTACTTAATCTCTTGATGAGCAATATGAATAACCAAGAACTTAATATGTATTAAAGTTATAAAATACGTTAGCTAAAGCATGCTGGACGACATCTTCACCTGTGAGAGCAGAAGTGAAGATGTCATTCTGATCTATCGAGAGAAGGTCAGAAGAGTGCGTTAACTAAAGTGAGTAGTACTTCCAGACATGGAAGCAACCTTGCGTTCATTACGTTAAACTCTGTTTCACCACAGACATGTGGGAAACGCGACCGATCACTGAGAGGTGTATGCCAAGAGAAGAGCGGAATTGTATTTATATCTTCAATTCAATTAAGAACTTATGTTATTTGTACTACTTATCTTTCTCTTTCTAATCTGTTCACAAGACTTGTCGTCGCATCCCACGTCTTTGCACAACCTTCCAGCCAGCCTTAATCCTAGTATATTGCACATAAAGCCTGTATCTTGTAACATCTAGTTTAGGTTTATTGTATTTTTATGTTTTTATCGCATTTTTACCGCTTTTCTTTATTTTACTGTAATTTATATACTGTACACACTTTTATCAAGAATTGAAAAATTTGGTCGCATATACCATGAACATACGGAAATAACAAGCACCACTTCCCCATGTTCGACCTCGGATCACACCGAGAAACTTGCGGTGGAATTACACTTGGTTTCATCGTAAGGAAACTTGTGACAACGCAGAGCATACTACTTGAGCATCTCTAATTAACGCATAAATAGTAGTAGTATCGCATCATCATGAGCATTGAATATCATATACAAATCACGCGTTACAGTGAACAATTGGAGATTGGGGACAAGAAAGAGGTTGGTAAAATGTTCGTGTAGGGGGAAAGGGTTGCGCTGGTGGGCTCGGAGGGCTTGAAGGCCGAATAACTAAGGGAAAAGGGTCCATAGGTACTGGATCTTACGTTGGTGACTCCTGAACCTTCTCTTTTCCTTGTCTTCTCTTCGTTGTCTCTTGGGCCTTTGTTCTTGTGGCGCATTCAAATCGATCGCAGGCCTCTTTGCTGGCAGCTCGATGCAATATGGGGAGTCTTTGAGGAGCATCCTCAAGATTTTGATGTTAATGAGGTCGTGGACTTTTGGCATGGGCTCCTCATCAACGCCGACACCCATAGACAGGCATAGACTTGAAACGATCCATGGGAAGAAGTACTGCCCCCGGATATGCCCCACCAATGCTCTGATCTGCCCTGTGATCAATTGCCCTACGTCGATAGAAATACCGCAAGCAATGTAGTATGCGGCCATGACCCGATCCCTTGATACATTTCTATCTTGCGTTGTTGGGATCAACCGCTTCTTGACCAAGTAAACCCAGAGCCTTCCCTCCGGTAGCAATGACTTGGACTCTAGAGTGTGGCTGCCTTTGAGCGAGATCGACCACTTCGTGCTCGGTTGTGTTAATACCCTCAGCGCGTCATCCATCTGTTCTTCTGTGGGATCATCAATAATCTTGTTCCCTGGTGCATCAGGGTTGTCCTTCATCGGATAAATTTCGTTGATGTCCCTTGCGCTGAAGGATACTGTTTCTCCTTTAAAGGTCACCGCATCCCTGTTTCCATGAAGACGCCCGTGGTAGAAGCTTCGCACTACCTGAGGCACGATGATGGATGGGCACTGGCAGAACGTGTCCCACCCATGTTCCACAATTACGCTCGTGATGAGGTCAAGTAGTGGATTCGGCGCATGAAAGAAGCCAATCTCGATCAATATGTCAGCATTCTTCTTTTGCCAATGCAAGGTGGGTTGCTTGTCTTTCTTTCTTTTCCCGCTCCTTGTGCTGTTCTTCTTTCTCACACTCTGCGAGTTCTTTGCCCCTCTTCTTGTATAACCGCAGCCTATTAGCTTCGCGCTTTTTCTCCTTCTCTTCCAACAATAATCTGTCTTCTTCTTCTTTCTTCCTCCTCTATTCTTCTTCTTCTTCTCTTTCTTCTCTCGCAAATTCTTCTTCAAATTGTTCAGAGGCCAACAATAAACATTGTTCCTCATCGCGCTTCTGTATCCCTTCAAGTCTTACAAGCTCATTGTTGCTTCGCATTTCTTCATACTCCAATCTTCTTCTTCTTTTCCCTTCTACGATAATGAGCTTGCCCCTCTCCATCTTTTCTTTTTCTCTCCTTTTCTTCTAATTCGATAGTTAATCTCTGAGTGTCAATAGTGGACCCTTGTGGCGCATTCTCCCTACGACGCCACATTAGGGGGGTTCCCTCTACTTCTTCTCCTTCATCAGTCGCAACCATTTGCGTTGTTTCGAGTTGCGTTGGTTCCATCAACTGTGTCGTTTCCCCCTATCCTCCCTTACGGAGGTTGATTCTCCATCTATCTCCGGGCTTGCAGCCCTCTGCCTCGCTTCCTCTTCTTTTCTCAGGCGCCTCTCTTCACTCTGGCACATTCTCTTTTCTTCCTTCTCCTTCTTCTTTCTTTCCTTCTTGGCCTCTTCATCTTCATCATCATCCTTTTTATCTTTATTCTTCTTCTCTTTGCGATAATGGGAAGATTCAGCCTCCCCAGCCTTCTTTCCTTTGATCTTCTTCTTCTTCTTTTTCTCTTCTGCCACTTCTAGTTGCGCCTCTACTACAACCTCCTCCAACCCAACTTTAGGGGCCTCCAACGCAACTTCAGCCTCATTGGCCTCCTCCATCGCAATCTCTTCTTCTTCTCTTCTTGGAGGTCCGTCATAGGCTTCTGCGTTGGTAGTCACCTTAGGAATCTCTAGGGCCAGAATGCCTCTTCCCGTTTCTTCTTCAATCGCCACTGCCTCCGCCACCACTATTTCATCCGCCACCACCACCGTCTCCTCCTCCGTAGGCAGTTGTTGATTTATAACCCCTGCCTCGAGCAGTCCACCTACTAGCTCCAAGTACTCAGAATGTTGCCAAACATCTCCGTATCATCGCGTCTCTTCCTTTCACTTTCAGTCGAGACGGCAAGTGTTAGAACAGGAATACTCTCAGTGCTTCCTCCTCTTTTGAACAAAGGAGGCCTAACGACCAGAGGGTTTCTCTGGGCTCTCTCGGCGAGTCTGTGGATAGTGTAGGCTTGGGCGGCGAGTCTGGACTGGCAGCCAAAAATGCTGCCTCTTGCATGGCTACTTAGTCAGGGGTGGATGGTGAAGCAGATTGGTTAGAAGTTTAGTCGGCCATGGATACGAACTTGGGAGGACTGGTAAAACGCTGGAATACTGGGGAAGAAAGAAGGTTTGGATGCAAGGCGCTATGGTTTCTGATTGCCAAAAAGAGGTAAAGCATTACCAACGAGGGGAGGGACTCTATTTACAGGTTGGGCCATAGTGGGCCCAATGCTATTTTTGCGGCGACAGGCCTCGAGAGACTCAAAAGGCGCGTCGTTCAACCTCCCTCATTTATGGAATTTCAGAGAAATCTGTCCTTTGGTCTGCCGAATCATAATTGCTTTGGAATACAAAACGATTGGACTTCCCCCCAAATTGCAAAAATAATTTTCTTTAATATTTTATTTGAATGGACGCAAGATAAAGATTAATGCATTGTGCTCACCAGCGAAAATGCGTTTTCGCAGAGGACGGGCAACAACGCATATATCCCCGCAACACACCCGTTAACCAAACGCATTTCTTGAGGATACCTCAACATAGTGCATTTAACTAAGGACGAGCAAAGGACATATACGAGTGCAACACACCCCTCAACTCAATACAGTTGAGTTAGGTGAACGCAAAGCATCTTCTATTAGTTTGAGATGCGTCCATTATCACCTTGCATACTTGTGGTTAATTATTTAATTATTTTTATTATTTTTATTGTTTTTTTCATCAATGCAAGTTTTTATGACTTGCGACAATAAATTTTCTCTTTATTACTCAATCATTCACCATTTAAAGCTCAACGCATTAATTACATAAAAACTCAAAGAATTAAAGACGAGACAGAATTAAATGAAAAGAAAATAAATGAGGAAATAAATTCATAAAGTCAAGAATGAAGTAAATGAGGAATCAAAGACAAAATTCAGAATTCAAATAGACAAAAATTTAAGAAAGAATTAAACATAGTGGTGAGATATGGAGCAAAAATTGCGTTGTCATGAGTGATCGCAATCCACATCTCTGCATGCGATCAGACTTGCCTGCCCAATGTCCTAAGGACATTGCTTCTTTCCTGTAGATTTCGGGACTTCTGAATTGCTAGGCAAAGTTCCCACTACTCGACTTCTCAATTCAGAGGCCAGCTGGCCCACTTGGATCTCTAAATTCCTTATTGAAGACGCCTGCGCTTGCATCACTGCGTCGTCTTTATCCATGTATTGCTTCAGTAGTGTCTCCAATGAGCTTCCCGAGGTGTTCGATGATGATGATTATTGGTTGTGCGGTTGCCTTGGTTGCCCTTGATTATAGTGAAAAAGAGGATTCCCTCTACTGCCCACTTGATAGTTAACTGGCCCCCCTTGGTTGGGATTGCCTTCCCAACCGAAGTTAGGATGGCTTCTCTAGTCCGAATTATAGGTGTTGCTAAAGGGGTTGTTCTGGATGGCGCATACTTGCTGAAGAGTCAATGGGCACATGTCAGCTCCGTGAGCCCCTCCACAATTAATGCAACTAATTGCAGCCACTTGAGCCGGTGCAGATGGTTGCACTGATTGTTGAGCAATGGCTCCTTGGTTAATTTCCATTGACTGGAGGATCAAGGTCACCGTGGCCATCTAAGCAGCCAACGTGGTCATTGTCTCCGCAGGGACAATGGCTGTTTCATTTTTTCTTCTCCCGGTGCCTCGGCCTCCATATCCATCATCGATTCAGTCATCCATATTCTACGAGATGCGGTCGAGGATGACTTTAGCCTCTGTGTATGTTTTATCCATAAGACCTCCTATCGCGGAGGCATCAGCAACAGCCTGCTCAGTTCAGGCCATTATAAAAAGTTTCCATCAAGACGCAATCGGGGATCCAGTTTTTCACCAATCTTCTAAATCACACCCAGGCGGTGCTTAGGGTCTCATTCTCCATCTGCTCGAAATTCAGCACATCCTTTCATTGCCTTGTGTTGACGACAGGTGGGAAGAACTTCTTCATGAACCGCTCTACTAGTTGTTCCCATGAAGTGATCTCATTTGGCTCCAGTGAGTGAGCCCACCTCTTAGCCTCGTCCTTCAAGGTGTAAGGGAACAGATACAGTCTTATACTCTCTGGGGTTACGCCAGGTAAGGAAAAGTTGTCGCACATTTCGACAAAGTTGGTCAGATGGGCGTATGGGTCTTCACCTTGTAGATCCTCGAACTACCAAACATTTTGAATCATTTGCAGCATGACCGGCTTAATCTCAAACCGCGCATTCTTCTCCATAGTAGGCCTCAAGATTCTAGGTGAAAAGTCATACAAATTGGGTGCCGCATAATTCCTCATCGGATGTTGCGATCAGCAGCCACGAAGACAAGATCTTGTGCTGGTCGAATAGCCCTTTGGTTCACAATCGGTACCGCATTATCATTGTTGTCCGCCATGCTTGCTGCCTTCTTTCGCCTAATTCGGTTCTAACGTGCCCTTGCTCAATCTTAGGGTCAGCTTCGAATTCTGGTTCAGCACCAGGACTCATAAACCGTCAGGCTCCTCTCCACTTGAACAGCCAGTACAATGAGATCTGTCCTGCAAAATACCAAAAACACACTCAAACAATAAACCGTTAACCAATCCCCGGCAACGGTGCCATAAACTTGATGACCATAAAATTGATGCTAAGCTACAAACTCATGTCCCCGTAACCAGTTCCCTGACAACGGTGCCATAAACTTGTTGACATGGATCTTATGCTAAAAGATATGATATGCTATGCACGAGATGATGCGATACTACTTCTAGATTTGCATTACTTATGAATGTTCTTGTAGTATGCCATGCATTGTCACAAGTTTCCTTACGTTGGAACCAAGTATAATTCCACTCCAAGTTTCTCGGTGTGATCCGAGGTCGAACACAGGGACTGTTTAAGGTTATTGTGGTATGTTCGTGATATACACAACCAGGTTTTTTAATCTTTAAAGAGTGTTTTGTACAAGTATATAAAATTGTGGTAAAGTAAAGGAAAACAGTAAAAATGCAATAATAAAATAAGTACAGTAAGCCTAAGCTAGATGATACAAGATAAAGGCTTCATGATACAAGATGCTGGGGTCCAGGCTGGCTGTGAAGGTTATGCAAAGAACATGGAATGCGGAGGCAAGACTTATGTCACAGCCTGCACCAGACCACCTTCTTAGCCTAGACAAAGGCGTGACTGCAGTAGTTACCAACCCTTGGGCTGACACTTACTGTCTAACAACTCTTGCGGAATAACTTTGATACCAATTATAATTCATATGCAACGGGACGTCTTTACGCCCACAATTTATTGACTTAGAAACATAATACGTCTTTACGTCCTTACAACACTAAATTTAGAAGTCCCAAAACCCACAAACCCTAGTCCCTATATGAACAATAGTAACATGTGTACAATATTAACAGTAACCACCTAGCAAACGGTTACAAGTCTTTTGGTTCTTTAGTGGCAGAGCAGACGCAGAGCTATCTTCAGAGGATTTGTCCACTACCTGTGGGGGGGGGGGGACAAAACATTTGAAAACGGGGTGAGCTTATGCCCAGTGAATGACCCATAAAACATAGTTGATTCTTATGTAAAATCTCAATGAAGAGTTTAACTGAAACATAAGCTTCTATAGTACGTGTACTGCACCCTAAACATTTTCCAAGCATAAAACATATAAAGTTGTTTTAATCATAAAATAGTAAAATCATTTCTCAATTCGAAGTACCCCACTGTGAGTAAAACAAAACAATCCCAACACCAACTACTAGTCCAGAGAGAATCTTTTTGCTCAATCTCTGAGTCTATTTACCTGTGGCTACACTAAGTACCGTCACACATTTGGTACTTCTGCTCAGATACCTTCTCAATGTCCTTCAATATCGAGCTACTAGGATACCTTCTTAAACATCCTTCAGTATCCTGTTGGCTTTGTACTTTCTCAAACGTCCTTCGGTACCAATAGATACCATCTCAAATGTCCTTTAGTATCTAGTTGGGCGGATACCTTCTCAAATATCCTTCGGTATCGTGTTTTAGTAAGACTAGTCATAAATGACTTTCTCTTTAAAGCATGCAAAATATAACACATATAAAAACATGGCTTTAAAGATGCTAACGCATGCTGAACATATTTAACACATATAAATCATTTTTCAACAATTTCTCATTCATGCATGCGTTTAAAACATAATTCATAACTTTCTTGGAAATCACATTATAAAACTAGTAGGCATGAGAATATTCTTCTTTAAAAACATGCTTTCTATAACACGTTGTAATCAAACATTTTAAGCAAAATGTTTTAGTCAAAACATTTTAGCCACTCACCTTGATTTCTTAGGAGCTTTTCACTCTAGTAGCTCCTCGGGCTCCTTTTCACCCCTAGAATCTAGATTCAACTTACAACTTAGATTACCCATAGTTATAAACCTTATTTTGAAATACTTCCTTCTACAAACTTATTCTACAATGTCTCAGGAAGCTTAAAATTTGAGCTCAGAACTCCTTGTGGTTTGGCTGGAATCACAGAATCTTCAAGACTGGCTCAGACTAATCCGACAGCCTGACCCTTCTGCCTTCTTTTCAGTTTCCAGCCTGATTCCTTCGAGCATTTCCTACAGTAGCCCCACTCTAAAAACTAGACTCTCAGAGCTTTTCGATGGCTTTAGAATCACTCCAAACGCACGAGTAGATTGAGAGATCTCCTCGTCCAAAGTTGATGCGTTCTTTTCAACCCTCACTGCTCTCCCTCTCTTTTACGAAATTGTTGATTTTGTGATTTGAAAATGAAGTTCCAAAGGCTCTATTTATAGGCGTCCAAATTTCCCCTAGTGTTGACACCACCTACTTGGCTGCATGGCCAAGTGTTTACCTCTCCTCTTATCAACGCAAGCTTGCATCATATTGGCCCAAAGTGTCTTCTTAATATGCATCCACCATAATTCCTTAACCCTTAAGAATTTCTCCCAAGAAGACACATGGTTTGGCTGACGTTTGTCTTTGTGACCTCACTCTCCGTATGTGTTCAACTTAGGGTTTTCAACGCATAATCCACAATAACACAGCCAAATTCAATGCATAGGTGCTTGCCCGACCGTTCGATGCATAGGCGAGGCCTTTCGACGTTTGCATGGGCGAGGCGTTTGAAAACAACATCGGACGAGGCACTGCTGCACACACAAGCTGCTCTCGCTCTCTCCCACTTTCTAGCTCAAAATCTTGCTCTCCCCACTTTCGCTCTCTCTAACTTTCTCGCTCAAAATCTCGCTCTCTCTACTCTCGCTCTCTCACACTTTCTCGCTCTCTCAAACTTTTCTCTCTCAAAATCTCATTCTCTTCAATCTTGCTCTCTCCCATTTTCTCTCCAATCTCGCTAATCTTGTTGTTAGCTATTGTGAACCTTGTTTGTCTTCGTGCAACTTCTACACGTTTGCCCACCACTTTGTGCCACCTTTACACGAATTTTGCAGATTTTCCCCAAATAATTTTCCATATTTTTCTCAGTTCTTCAATCCTTTCTTCAGCCATAACACATTTCACATAAATTCCATATTTAGCCAATTTTCCCCAAATTTCCCAAACTCAATTTCCATATTTTTCTTTTCAAATCCCCATTCCTTTTTCACCATTTCATACCAGTGTTTTTCATCAACCTACTTATTATACAAATTTCATTACAACTTTTCCAATTAAAGCTCAACTTAAATTATTCAAGGAAACTCTACTTAACACTTAGAAATTTCCTTCCCTTTAATATAGGATTTAACTTTCACTTAGTTAATTCCTTTTATCACTTGCTTAAGTAAGGAAAATAGAAATCCGGGTTTCACATCTTATGTTGAAGCTATAAGTACGATTTCGCTTTTCTCTTGGCGTACACCTTTCAGTGATCGGCCGTGCTCCCACATGTCTGTGGTGAAACAGAGATGAACGTAATGAACGCAAGGTTGCTTCCATGTCTGGAAGTACTATTCGCTTTAGTTAACGCATTCTTCTAACCTTCTCTCGATAGATTAGAATGGCATCTTCACTTCTGCTCTCACAGGTGAAGATGCCATCTAGCATGCCTTAGCTAAACGCAGTTATCTCTTTAATACAGATTAAGTTACTTGTTTAATTCGTATTAGCTATGAAGGGACTAAGAAGACATCATGGTGAAAGTGATTAATGGAGGAACGGAAGTAGACAGAAAATGGAATATGAAAGCAATCGAAACATTTAATATATCTATTAAGCGTTTGATACATGGTGTGTGAATGAAGAGATAAAGAAAGTGAAATACAATGATGAAAAAAGATAGAACAGATACAAACAAGCGCCAACGTCTTGGCACCAATTCGGGTGGAGATCTGCTTGCCGGATTGGATGGATCAGATGGATGGATGAGCTTCCCTCTCAGGCTTGCTTAACCGGTAGCAGGGTTCTGAACAGAGAGCTTCTCGGCGGGTATTTGGCAGAATAGAACTGAGACTCACCTCTCGGCCTTGTCTTGTCTTCTTCCCGAATTTCTTCAGTTAAGCACTCAGCTCAGCCTTTTCTCACAACACTTTAATAGCAATTAGCCCCGTATATAGTAGCATAAGTTTTCTCTGAAATCTATGGGGTATTTATAGGTGAGGATCTTTAACTCCAGCCTTATGGTCCCCATTTGTTGTTATGGTAATTTTGAAGATGGAGGAATAATTATTCCTTCTATTATGCAATTAGACCGTCAATTCTGCACAACCATTAGGCATACACGTGTCATAATCTTCCGCTTTTGCGTTGCTCAGCTGCATCTTTCGATCGTGAGTTTGCATGCGGTGTTGTTTTTATTACCACATGCGGTTGAAAGTCAGCTCTGGATCGACTGTCGCATTGTGCCGTCATTGTGTTAATCGTCTCTTCATTGTTGATTGACGGGCGCAATGTGACAGAGATGCATTGATCAGTTTCTTTTAAGCCTTGAGCGCAAGCGGTGACTTGGTTTTCTGTAAAACAGAGTAAAATTCTCCTTGTCTTCCATCTTAATGATGTTAGTGGGTGTAATTGTGATAATTCATAATTATTGTATTTCGAAGCTAATTTCCATACAATCGGTGCATATTCACTATCTTTTGGCCGCAATATCTAGATAAGGTGGCATAAATAATGTGTATTTCTACAAGTTATCAGGCAATTAGACAATCACAAGCTGACTCCCTTAGAGGTTTGGAAGAGTAGATTGAACAGCTTGCAATTGAGTTGAAAAATAAAGCGCCTGGTACGCTGCCTAGCAGTTCAGAAGCATCGGGGACACGAGGTAAAGAGCAATG
Organism: Benincasa hispida; assembly: GCF_027475165.1. NCBI lineage: Eukaryota > Viridiplantae > Streptophyta > Magnoliopsida > Cucurbitales > Cucurbitaceae > Benincasa > Benincasa hispida. The sequence continues at coordinate 30,660,891 of NC_143487.1, forward strand.
TCATGCAGTGACATTGAGGAGTGGTAAAATAACAGCCCCCGTGCTACCAGTACCAGGTCAAACAATAAGACTAGTAGATCTAACTGTCGATGATGACCAATCAAACAGTAGTGGAAAAACTACTAGTTCCAAAGCAAGTACACTCACAAAAGATGAAGCTCCTCAATACTTGAATTCCAAATCAACGCAGCCTCCAGCTAATGAAACTCAGCAAGAACAGGACCTCAACAAATAGCCAACTAAACAAGAAGAAAAGCGGGATCCTCCACCTTTCTCGTCCAGGCTGAAGAAGAAAGATGATAGCAAACAATTTCAAAGGTTTCTAGACGTTCTCCGACAGCTACACATTAACATTCCCTTGATAAAAGCTCTGGAACAAATGCCGAGCTATGTAAAATTTCTCAAGGATATTCTTGCTAATAAAAGAAAGATCGGGGAACATGAAACAGTTGCGCTAACATATGAATGTAGTGCATTGTTTCAAAACAATATCCCCACCAAAATGAAAGATCCTGGGAGTTTTACAATGCCCTGCATGATAGGAGGGAAGATGGTCGGAAACGCGCTGTGCGATTTAGAGGCGAGCATAAATCTAATGCCCTTGTCGTTGTTTAAAAAGTTGGATATCGGCAACGCAAGACCAACCACGGTCACATTATAGTTGGCCGATAGATCGATAAAGCATCCTGAGGGTAAGATAGAGGATGTACTCGTGCAAGTGGACAAGTTTATCTTCCCGATGGACTTTTTTATATTGGATTACAAAGCTGACAGGGAAGTGCCTATCATCTTGGGTCGCCCATTCCTAGGAACAAGGCGAGCACTGATCGATGTGCAAAAAGGGGAACTGACCATCAGGGTCGACGATCAGGTAGTAAAGTTCAATGTTTTCAATGCATTGAAGTACCTAAGTGATATGGATAATTGCCAATATATTGAGGAACTGCGAGAAGAACCTTGGCACGAGCCCCTAGAGGAATTTGAGGAAGAGGATTTTGGAATCGGCGCAATGTTGGAGGAGGATTGCGACGCGATTCAGGTTCAATAAAGTTTTGAACCACTCAAGTTATCTGAACGAATCTCACAAATTAAGTAAGGAGAAAGAAGATGCACTCATTCAGATCCTGAGAAACAACACAAAAGCCTTTGGATGGACCTTGGCAGACATTTGAGGAATTAGTCCCTCGTATTGTATGCACAATATTTGTCTGTAAGAAGGAAAGATAGGATCGGTAGAAAGGCAACAACGTTTAAACCCTACCATGAGGGAGGTCGTGAAGAAGGAAATAGTGAAGTGGTTGGACGCAAGAGTCATCTACCTGATATTTGATGGCAGCTGGGTGTGTTCAGTGCAGTGTGTTCCAAAGAAAGGGGGGATGACAGTCGTCACTAATGATAAGAATGAATTAATTCCCACAAGAACTACAATGGGGTGGAGAATCTGTATGGATTATCGCAAGCTAAATTTGGCCACTAAAAAGGACCATTTCCCACTCCCATTCATTGATCAGATGTTAGACAGACTTGCTGGGAATGAATTTTTCTGTTTTCTTGACAGCTATTCAGGGTACAACCAAATAGCAATTGTGCCGGAGGATTAGGATAAGACAACCTTCATGTGCCCATTTGGTACGTTTGCATTCCCACACATGCCATTTAGACTCTGTAATGTGCCAGGCACTTTCCAACGATGCATGATGGCAATATTCTCAGATTACTTGGAGGAGTCAGTCGAGGTGTTCATGGATGATTTTTCAGTCTTCGGCAATAATTATGGCTCCTGTTTATCTAACCTGGAAAAGGTCTTGAAGAGATGTGTGGCAACAAATCTTGTTCTGAATTGGGAAAAATGTCACTTTATAGTGGAAGAAGGAATTGTTCTGGGACATAAAATCTCGAAAGTAGGATTGGAAGTTGATCAGGAAAAAATCGACGCAATTTCCAAGCTACCCCCATTAGTGAACATGAAAACACTTAGGAGATTTCTGGGACATGTAGGGTTTTATAGAAGATTCATTCGCAACTTCTCCCAGATTGTAAGACCCCTAAGTGCGCTCCTTGAAGCTGACCGAGAATATAATTTTGATAATGCGTGCACCAAAGCACAAGGACAAGGTATTGCATCCTATTTATTATGTGAGTAAACTAGCGAGATTGGAGAGAACATTGGAGAGAGTGAGAGTAAAGAGAGCGAGATTCTTAGCGAGACAGTAGGAGAGAGCGGGAGCAAGAGCGAGAACGAGACCAGCAAGAGCGAGAGCGAGACCAGCGACAGCGACAGCGAGAGTCGTGAGAACCAAACCAGCGAGAAAGCTGGAGAGAGCAAGATTCTGAGAATAGAAAGAGCGAGATCTGGACAGAAGCATGGATTATGCGTTGAATTTGGCCACGATCTTATAGATTATACATGGAAAAAACCTAAAATTGAATACAAACAAAGAATGATGATGTAAGGGCAAATGTTAGCCAAGATTAGGTGTCTTATTGAGAGGAATCCTTAAACCCTAAGTAATTTTAAAGAAGCCACCTGTAGGATGATTTGTCACACTGAGAAGAGCTCAAAACTACTATAAATAGGACCCTTCACCGAAGATTTAACCCATTCTCAAACAAATCTCAGTAACAAAGAATCGTGTGAAAAAGTAAGTGTGAGTGAGGAAGTTTTGTGAGGTTAAAAGAGAAAAACTCGGGTAAGCTGCTGCCCAAATTTCCTTCTAGTTTAAAAAGGGAAAGCTCTACTGATCAAATCATAAAGAATAATAAGGAATAACTAGATCACAGTAAGTAGTTTATCTCACCCTCTCTTTAAATGTTCTACGGTAGTGTACCTTTATTATGTTGCATGATTATGTTAATTGTTATATTGCATTACATGTTTAGAACATGTTTCTCTACAAGGGACCCCATGCATTATGTTTGTTCACGATTACGTTAAAATCAAGTTTTAATTAAGTGTAAGTTATGCTTCCAGTCTAATCTTACGTTTATGTTAATGGTTGATGTTGGATGCGACTCTGGCCCTACTAACTGCAGGACCCGCTAATCATCAGATGGGTTAGTTTCTGCTTAAGTCCTCATCTTTCTATCAGGGCAGAGAAATTTATGCTTCCAAGGCTTGCAGGGCATGTATGGTTGCACCCCTTCAGACCTAATCTTACATTATGTTTACGTTAGGGACTAGCAGGATATGTATGGTTGCACCCCTCTAGTCCAATATTACGTTTATGCTAATGGTTGATGTTTGATGTGACTCTGGCCTTATTGACTGCATGACCCGCTAATCATTAGATGGGTTAGTTTTTGCTTAGGTCCTCATCTTCCTACCAGGGCGGAACATGCATTTTGTACCACCACGCTAATGTTTTATGGATCCCGATGTTTCGATAAATAAACTTTTTATATAGTTTTTCTATCTAATTAATAAAATTTAGACATGTTCTTTGAAAATTTCACCAAAACTCATCTCATGATAGAAAAGTCTAAATATGCATGTCGTAGTGGTCGGATCATAATGTGTAAGGATCCGGTCGTTACAGTTTCCTGGTAAGTCCAAAGTCGAACATAAGGACTACTGAGTTACTATGCGACAGTAAATTTGATTCCTTTGTGGTCGCAAAAACAAATAAGTTGGTTGGTGTTTTTCTTAAGTATGTATCCTATGCAACGGATTCGAGTGAGGAGTTGATGAAATTGAGAATTTCTATGAGTATGCGATGAACGGGTTGAGAAGGGATTTAGCTAACAGTTCCTAAGATTGCATTCAAGTTATGCGATCATGCTACACACACACAACACAACAATTCATCTCCAAATGCAAATTCCATCGTTCCTATTTTTAGGACGCATGCGGTGTATGCGATAATGTTGATAGGACTTATGTCTAAGCCTCTATTCTTGTCTATGCGATGATGAATGATGCACACATACACAAGGTGACCACATACTATCATATCCTATCTCTAGGGTGCATGCGATGTGTTAATAGCAAACAGAACTTCTTCCCAAGTTTCTATCTCTTGCTTATGCGGTTCTAATCTGACTCTCCCGAGCCTAGATTCTAATCTGACTCTCCCAAGCCTAGATTCTATCATTAGACCACTCTCCTGAGCATCTCTAAATGGTGAATGATGCATACATAAGACAAGATGATCGCATAATTTTAAGATCTTAGGTCATGCTATGTCACACCCCGCCCCAAACCAACCTTTTAGCCTAGGAAAGGGCGTGACTGCAGCAGTTATCAACCCTGTGGCTGACACTTACTGCCTACTAACTATTGCGGAATAACATTGATACTAATATATAACTCATATACAGCGGAATATCTTTAGGCCAACATTTATTAAGTTAGAAGCATAACATATTTAGAGTCATAACAACACTAGATTCACAAGTCCCAAAACCCACAAACCCTAGTCCCTATATGAACAATAGTAACATGTGTACTATATTAATAGTAACCACCTAACAGACGGGTTACAAATCTTGTTATCCTTTAGTGGCAGAGTAGATGCAGAGCTATCTTCAGAGGATTTAACCGCTACCTGTGGGGGGGAAAAAGAAAACATTTGAAAACGGGGTGAGCTTATGCCCAGTGAGTGACTTAAGAAAGATAATTGATTCTCATGAAAAATCTCAAATAAGAGTTCAAACTAAAACATAAGCGTTTATAGTACTTGTACTGCAGTGTAAACATTTTCCAAGCATAAAGCATATAAAGCTGTTTTAGTCATAAAACAGTAAAACTATTTCTCAGTTGAAAATAACCCTTACTGTGGATAAAACAATCCCAACACCAACTACTAGTCAAGAGAGAACCCTTTTGCTCAATCTCTGACTCTACCTACGTGAACGTGGCCATACTAACTATCGTCATACCTTAGGTACTTCTGCTCAGATACCTTCTCAAACGTCCTTCAGTACCAATAGATACCTTCTCAAATGTTCTTCAGTATCTAGTTGGGCGGATACCTTCTCAAATGTCCTTCGGTATCGCGTTTTAAGTAAAACTAGACATAAATGACTTTCTCTTTAAAGCATGTAAAGTATAACACATATAAAAACATGGCTTTAAAGGTACTAACACATGCTGAGTATATTTAATAGATATAAATCGCTTTTCAACAATTTCTCACACATGCATGCGTTTAAAACATAACTCATGGTTTGCTTGCAAATCACTTTGTAAAACTAGCTGGAATGAGAATAATCTTCTTTAAAACATGCTTTCTATAACACGTTGTAATAAAACATTTTAAGCAAATGTTTTAGTCAAAACGTTTTAGCCATTCACCTTGATTGCTTAGGAGCTTTTCACTCTAGTAGTTCCCTTTTCTACCTCTTCACCCCTAGAATTCAGATTCAATTTACAGCTCAAATTACTCATAGATCTAGATCTTATTTTGAGATGCTTCCTTCTAAAAACATATTCTAAAATCTCTCAGGAAGCTTAACCTAAAATTTGAGCTCATAACTTCTCGTGGTTTTGCCGGAATCATAGAATCTTCAAGACTGGCCCAAGCTGATCTGACAGCCTGATCCTTCTGTCTTCTTCTCAGTTTCCAGACCGATCCCTTCGAGTTTTTCTTCCGGAAGCCCTACCATGAAAACTAGACTTTCAGAGCTTTCAGGTGGCTTTGGAATCATTCCAATCGCATGAGTAAAGTGGGAGAACTTCTCGTCCCAAGTTGATGCGTCCTCTTCAGACCTCACTGTCCAATGCGTCCTCTATGACTAACGCATGGATTTGGCTCCAACGCAAGGTTTGCTCCACTCTCCCACTCTTTTTACGGTATTTCTGAATTGTGATCTAAAAATGAAGTTTCATGGCTCTATTTATAGGCATCCAAACCTTCTTCGGAGTTGACACCACCTACTTGGCCGCATGGCCAAGTGTCTCCTTCTCATCCCATCAACGCAATGCTGTGGTCATCGCAAGCTAAGTGTCTTGTTCCCACGTTGCCAATGCATGGACATCCAATCTGATGCCACCACCTCAAATTCTTAAGGCTTAAAGCTTTCCTCCCAAGAAGACACATGGTTTTGATGATGTTATCCCGATGATTTCATCCTTGTATGCATCCAACTCTTGGTTGCTCGACGCCTAGTCCATAAGCAACATATAGCCTCTACTCAACACATAGCAAGCCAATTCACTATCATGACAATTCAACTCAGCCATCGCAAGGAGCTAACCATCACCAATGCATAGGGTGACCATCCATTCTTGACACATGGCTCACTCGCACGGCTTGCTTGGCATGGGCGTATGGTGCTGGCCACCAACGCATAGGCGCACTGCATAGGCTGGCCACTCGACGCATGGGCGTACTTGGCCACATGGGCTGCGCGCGACACCTTGACACTTGGCCAGGTGCTTAGGCACATGGGTGTGTTGCTTCGACGCATGGGCATGCGGCATGTGCTAGCCATCGCTCGCTCGCTCGCATGGGCACATGGCATGGGCTGCGAGCTTGGCTGCATGGCAGGGCACCTCAACGCATGGCATGGCTGCTTGACAAGGTGCTCACCGCATGGGCATGGCCGCTCGGCAGTGCGCTCAACGCACGGGCATATCCACTCGACGCATGGCCTGGGCACTGGCCGAGGCTGTTCGATGCATGGCTGTCTTTCCATGCATGCCCCGCCCACCCATGTGCCTTCCAATGCATCATCTCCTTTTTCCTTCTTCAGCCGCATGCCTTCACCAACAACTCTTCCAATGCATCAACACCACTCTAACACACAAAATTCTATACTTAGCCAAATTTCCAAAATTTTCCCTAAAAGTTAACCTTCCAAATTTCCTATTTTCTTCAAATTTCCACTATTTTCTCTACCATTTGACCCTAGTTTCCACATCAACCTACTCATCACACTAATCTCAATAGGGAACATACTCAAGTAGAGAAATTAGGATTTGGGGTTCACATGCTAGCTAAGTACTTCTCAACCCATTCGGAAATTTAGCTACTCATGCAAAGTATGGAGAGATTGAACACAAGTTGAAATGTGATTTCCATTGTCTATAGATTAAATGCAGAATACAGAATAACAATATAATGTAGAGATAAGAAGCCTGGTAGCAACGTCTTGCTTCCCGTGGCCTTTTACACTGTCTTTTCTCTCCAACTCTACTCAAATGAATGTCCTTGCTTCAGCAAGTGCTGACTCCTTTTATAGCGCTTCCCAATAGTCTTTCGAGCTGTCCTGGAATGTCCTCTCGGCATCTTCTTCTCTTAGCTTTCCTCCGCCTTCTAAGTATATGAATAACTACAGACAAACGACTATCTATTTGTGTATGATCTATCTTCTATATGGAGAACTTCTCTATTGATGGTGGCCTTCGGTATTTATAGAACTGAAGGTGAAGAAGCTTTTTCCTCTAATGATTGCATTGATGGGCGATCATTAAATCTTCTGCTCCGATGCGCCGATTAATGGTCAGCGAAAAGTTGAGTGTACTTGCTAGAGTGTGTCGTTAACGGCTTGCTAACTAAATTCAGATTCGACCGTCATCAGCTTTCCATCCCATCATGATTTATTAAGGTTTCACCTTGATGCACCATCTTTATGCGGCCACCTTCTTGAGCAACTTCTCACGAGTGCATATGATCGCATGACTTTGCGGTCGCAATCTTTCAATGTGTGCAGATGCCAAATTCCTCTGATTGCAATTTCCTTTGCGCCAACGCATTTTTCCTACACAAAATAAGTAAATTAGCTGCTTTTATCTAATGGGCACATGCAAACACAATATCCTTAGTTTAACACTTTTGGACATGATTTTGTATTTTTTTCTCGTCGCATTCCCTCATTGTTTTGCTTATTTGCGCTGTAATAACGTATATTTTTATCGTCGCATTTCCTCATTATGAAACTTCTTACCAATTGAGCAGGGTATCGTCATAAGTTTATGGTGTTTGAATTTTGCGTTAACACCACCATTGAGAACTTTCATGTGCTCCTTTTCTTTGTCACCATGTCCTTAAAAAACTTAGCATATTTTTGCATTTGTTCGATCGCTTCTGTGAAAGGGATGTTGATGTGCAATTGTTTTAATATTTCCATGAAGCGATGGTATTACACTTCATCATTTTGCTTCTTCTTAAGTCTTTGAGGGAATGGTGGCAGCTGTATCTTCACGGTTCCCTGTTCCATAGGCTTAGAAGTGGACGCAACTTCTGGTTCCATCGTTGCATGTTCCTCTAGTTCATCTTGTGTCAACGGGGTCTTGGATTCAATTACAACTAGATTAGTCTTACTTGGCTCCGTCTTCTCTTCCGCTATTGTCTTTCCACTTCGCAAAGTCACGACTTGACATTGCTCCTTTCCTGTGTTCCCCAGGTTGCGGGGGAGCTCAGTTGAACTCGACAATGCACCTTGCGGTCTATTTTTCATCTCGCCCGCAATCTGTTCTATTTGGATTTCGAGATTGCGGATTGAAGCCACCTGATTCTGGAGCACCGTTTCATTCTCCTCAATATACTGCTTTAATAGGCTCTCCAGGGAAGAAGATGGCAGTGCTTTCGAGCTGTTAGCTTGATTTTGCGATTGACCGTTTGTTCGCGGGGAAAAATTCTGGCGGGCGTTCTTTTTGCGCCATAGGTTGATAACTCTGTTGACTTTTTCCATGAAAAATTGGGGTGGTTTCTCCACCCAGGGTTGTAAGTGTTATAAAAAGGATTGTTCTTTACGAAGTATACAGATTGCGGGTTCCTCGGACATTCTTCCATCGGATGTGCTTCTCCACAAGAGGCATAACTTGTGCTCGTTTGATCAATTGCGTTGACCTGCCTTCTTTGCATTCCCAGGCTATTGATTGTAATGCCCTGTATCAGATTCATCATGATACGATGGCCCCATTGTTTGCATCACCTTCTCGAATTTGAAGTTGTTGATCGCTTTCCCTCTAATCTTCATGATTCTTCGAAATGCGATCAAGGATATTTTTAGCCTCATCATACATTTTGTCAAGCAGACCTCCAGCTGTTGCCGCATTGGTAACCATCTGCGATGTAGGGTTTAAGCTGTGATAAAATATCTCCATCTGGAGACAGTCAGATAAGCCATTGTCTGGACAATCTCGCATCAGACTCTTAAACCTCACCCAGGAATCGCTAAGAGATTCGTCAATTTCTTGTTCAAAATTTGTAATCAACTTCCTCCTTCTTGCGTTCTCGATAAAGGGGAAGCATTTCTTCATGAACTTCTCTACTACTTGTTTCCAGGAGGTTATCTCCCCTGGTTCGAGAGAATAGGCCCATTTCCTTGTCTGATCGCATAACGAAAATGGGAACAATGTTAGTCGAACCTCTTCAGCTGAGATGTTCGGGAACACAAAAGTATTGCAGATTTCGATTAACCTCCAGAGATAGTCATGCAGATCCTCGCCATGCCTTCCACCAAACTATCCTGGTCGTCTGAATCATCTGCAACATAACCGGCTTCATCTCAAACCTCGATCCGTCCAAAGTGGGCTTCATGATTCTTGTGGAGAAATCACAGAGGTTGGGCAGCGCATAGTCCTAGATTGGTCTATTGTGGTCGTTCGCCAAGAGAATGGGGTTTTCCATGATATTGTTTGGGTTTACTGCTCTATCTTCCGGTTGTTCCACCATTCTAGGATTTCTCTCTTGTTGTTGTTGGCGGTTGTCTCACTGTCTTATTTGGAACGTTCTTTCAATCTCTAGGTCGTAGTTGGGCTTCGGAACGTGTCCTTCGCTCATGCGACACCTGCTTCTTCCATTTCCAAAGGAATGGTTGTGCACAGAGGTCGAAAGCTGTAAAGAAAATCAAAGGTTACTGTTAGCGCAATATGTACTGTCGTTGCCTCGACAATGGCGCCAAAAACTTGGTGCTTTGTAAATGTGATTCGATTATGGTGTATGTTTGCAGTGATGAGATATGTGTTGCACATGCAAGTTTTCGTAGTAAGATCAAAGTATAAATCTCACTAGGTTTCCTGGTAAGTCCAAGGTCGAACATAGGGACTACTAAGTTACTATACGATAGTAAATTTGATTCCTTTACGGTGGCAAAAACAAATAAGTTGGTTGGTGTTTTGCTTAAGTATGCATCCTAGCGGCAAATTCGAGTGAGAAGTTGATGAAATTGTGAATTTCAATGAGTATGCGATGAACGGGTTGAGAAGGGATTTAGCTAACACTTCCTAAGATTGCGTTCAAGTTATGTGATCATGCGACACACAAACAACAACAATTCATCTCCCAATGCGAATACCATCGTTCCTATTTCTAGGACGCATGCGATATATATGATAATGTCGATAGAACTTATGTCTAAGCCTCTATTCTTGTCTTTGCGATGATGAATGATGCACACATACACAAGGTGACCGCATACTACCATATCCTATTTCTAGGGTGCATGCGATGTGTTAATAGTAAACAGAACTTATTCCTAAGTTTCTATCTCTTGCTTATGCGGTTCTAATCTGACTCTCCCAAGCCTAGATTCTACCTTTAGACCACTCTCACGAGCATCTCTAAAGGTTGAATGACGCATACATAAGTCAAGATGATCGCATAAATTGAAGAAGATGATCGCACAAATTGATGACTTAGGCCATGCTAGCTAAGTATTTCTCAACCCAGTCGAAAATTTAGCTACTCATGCGAAGTATGGATAGATTGAACACAATTTGAAATGAGATTTCCATTGTCTATAGATTAAATGCAGAATACAGAATAATAATAAAATGTAGAGATAAGAAGCCTAGTAACAACGTCTTGCTTCCCGTGGCCTTTTACACTGTCTTTTCTCTCCAACTCTTCTCAGATGAATGTCCTTGCTTCGGCGTCTTCTTCTCTTTGCTCACCTCCGCCTTCTAAGTATATGAATAACTAAAGACTAATAGCTATATATTTGTGTATGATCTATCTTCTATATGGCGAACTTCTCTATTGATGGTAGCCTTTGGTATTTATAAAACTCAAGGTGAAGAAGCTTTTTTCTCTAATGATTGGAATGATGGGCGGTCATTAAATCTTCTGCTCTGATGCGCCGATTAATGGTCACCAAAAAGTTGAGTGTACTTGCTACAGTGTGTTGTTAAAGGCTTGTCGTCTAAATTCGGATTAGATTGTCATTAGCTTTGCATCCCATCATGATTTATTAAGCTTTCACCTTGATTCGCCGTCTTTTTGTGGCCACCTTCTTGAGAAACTTCTCGCGAGCGCATACGATCGCATGACTTTGCGATCGCAATCTTTCAATACGCGCGAATGCCAAATTCTTTGGATTGCAATTTCTTTTGCACCAACACATTTTTCTTGCATAAAATAAGTAAATTAGCTGCTTTTATGTGGTGGGCGCATGCGATCGCAATATCTTTAGTTTAACGCTTTTGGACATGATTTTAAATATTTTTATCGTCGTATTCCCTCATTGTTTTACTTATTTGCGCTGTAATAACGTGTATTTCTACCCGTTATCAGTCACCATTTTTTGGTCCAAAACTGTTAACCTTTAAAAATTATGCGTAAGTGTAACCCCTCATTTTCGGCCTTAGAGTCCCGCCCTAATGTGCTCACCATAGTGGAAAATCATATGAGGACAAGAGACTAAAGCAACCTTATCCTATATAGGAGATCAGATAAAGAATCGTGCAAAACTGCCATCCTATACGGGGACACTCACAGGGTGCCTTGAGGCGATGTACAAAAACGTTATCCAACTGAACGAGAGAGACAATGGGATATGCTGTCGCACGTCCTGCTCCAACTTACTATGAACATTCTCTTCATTAACCTTGATATTGACCTACCCAAACAACATCCTTTAGAGGAACACTCCCAGGGTGCCATGAGGCCAAGGATAGATCTCATGGTATCAACATAGAGGGAGAAACGCGAAGAGGTTTAAATGAAGTATCATATACCCCAAGTACCTCCCACTGAATGTTCTACCTACGGGTTCATTTAGACCATCCGGCTACTGATTTTATCTAAGTCAGTTCAATTTGCTAAAAAACAACACTTGTTTTTCAAATCAAACAAGTTCAAGTAGTCCCATTAAACTCTTTAACAGGCTATCCTCAATTTTCATGCATGCATCAAATCTATCTAATTCACCTTTCCAAGTAGGTTCTAAGGTAGGGGTGTTCCGTTTTCGTCACCTTAAATACCCTAGCCTAGACAGAACCCGCCTTAGACAAAAGGTGCCTTATAGATAGATTTTGTACATATTTAATCTTTAATTAGTCAATTTAATCCTATTAAACTGATTAAAAGATTAAACCTTAGGTTGCTAATCTTACTAGAACCGTGATCTTAGGTCTATCTCCACCAAGTTTTAAAACTCTTTTTAAAACCATTAATCAAGCCTAAGTTCGCATGCATGTCTTTCTTATTGATTTTAGTTCTAATTTCCTTTATAACACTCATAAGAGAAACAACCAAAACCCATTCACATTGCCATGCACAACTTGGTATTTATAACTCTTATAAATTTAACCTATGTGTCATGCTTCATGCAATGTTCATTCATTACTATTTATAACACTTATATAATTGGTAATGAACTAAGAAAACATGCTTCCATACACCTTTATACTATAACACTTATAATATAAAGATGAGGCATCTCTATGCTTAATGCATGCATAAATATAACTCTTATATTATATGATGCATGAGCATGCTCTTGTGTAATTTAAGTCATACAAGCTACTATACCATAACACTTACAATATAGAGATGATGCATGACCACTGCATAACCTAAGGTGGGATTTCAACTATATGGCATAGCATATGACATATAATCAAATATACATCTTATGCACATTCACCAAAGACTAATGGACTGGGATGATTTAGCCTTACATTAATCCATCGATCAAACTGGTTCACAGGCGAACTAGGTCTTGAACCACTTGGGCGAAGCCTTCCTTATCGTTTAGTAAACTGTTTGAGTATCCACGATCATTTAGCTACAATCGAGTACCATTTACAATGGGCTGAAGCATGAGGCACTCAATCGTTTAGCGCACTAACATTAAACGCACAAGTCTAAACGATCGTTTAGATGACTATGTAGCTATGAAGCACAATCGTCTAGATGATCATAGAGCAAGTGCTTAAGTAACCTTTACTCTGCAATCGTGTAGGCAGTAAATAAGTGATGAAGCTTGCTGAGCTACACGATTTTTTAGTGCGCGCGCGTTCACCTTGCTGCCGAGCATCACATACTTAACGATCGCTTACTCCATCGTTTACACGATCTGACCAATGCTTGCTCACCTTCATCCTCGAAGTACTGTGTAATTCCTTGCCTTGAAGCTTCATCACGAGTGACTCACCATGACTCAACATCCTTGAATTACAGACTTGATAGCATGTTAATATGCCCAACAACATAGGGGCCCTCACAATTAACTTTGAATGTAAAAGAATTAAATAACCAGAGGCATCATCCCAGAGAACTCTATTAATCCACCTCCACAAAAATATTTAACACTTAAGCAGAATGCAGACATGCTTTACCCATTGAGAGTGTAAATGCTATTCTATACGACAATGGATTTGGAATATCAGAACCTGGCTCTGATATGAATTGAAGGAACTCTTCTCAAAGAGTACCTATGAGCGGAAGCAAGATCGTTCCAAATTCGTTGTGATAGAATTACAAGCATTCACAAACATACATACAAGTTATGCATTTCAGAACAAATTATGGCATGCTTTGGAAACTTAAATACAAAGGAACGAAGGACATACAGTTGAAGAACTTTTCCTCTATTTATCTCTTGCTCTTGTTAAGAACAACACCTCTCGCTGTCGCTATGATCATCTACCCATGTTTCTTGCTCTCATTTAGCAAACGAATCATATAGACTGGTGATTGATCGTTTAGTAAAGGTACACAATTGTTTAGGTAATCAGGTATGATCGTGTAGACGATCATTTGGTGAATCTCACTCGGGCGTGCGATCACTTAGTAAAATCTATACGATAGTTTAGGTAGATGCGCGTGTACATGATTGTTTAGGAAAAACACTTGAGTTGTCATGTACGCTCTCGTTAGCTAAACGTTAAGCAGTGTGCAACTTGTGAAGCGATATTCGATTCTCTAGGAAAATGAAAACTTCATTTTATCCTTCAGTTATGAAAATAGAATGCAACCTCCCACTTTCACGTACGATTATGGAGAAAACCACCAACAATTATCTCATAATTGTTTAATTATAAATAAATATAATAACTAACTTATCATATTATATTTATAACCTTTAGTTTTAATATCACATCATATGCAACATTTAAACCATAGGCCTTTTATCCATTACTTGATATAAATCAAAATATCATAGGACATGAGATTTTTAAAATCAAAATATCACTTTTGATTTTACTTTGAACAACTGCCTGTCACACCCCATACCAGATTATCCTCCTAACCTGGATGGAATGGTGACTGCAACAGTTACCAACCCTTTGTCTGGCACTTACTACCTATCTTTCCTGTTAAATCTTGCTCAAACCCTGAATACATACATAATAACTCAAAACTTAACACATTTACATTACAGGGTTTCACAGCATTGTTTACACATGGATATTACAACTTAGTAAGCCCCATCAAGAATACTAGTCACTAGACAGATACATGTGTACTAACTAATACAGGTCTTCAATTACACTTCCTTCAACCTGTGTCTTGAGTAGCAGAGCAGCAGCAGAATACTCCTTTGGGAACTGACCGCCACCTGAAAAGGAAAACATTTGAAAATGTGAGCTAGAAGCCCAGTGAGTGACTTAATAAAAACATAAATCTCATGCTTAAACTGAAACTTTAAAACATAACAGTGGAACTAAAATATACCAAGCAAATGTGTACATAAAACCTTTAAAACCATTGTATCAGAAACCTGAATCTTAGTTGAGAATGAACAATCTCTGCTCTAATTCCTAATGCCAAACCATGGCCAGGTGAGAACTCTACTTCGGCATGTTTATACTAAACTATGGCTAGGTGAGATCCCTATACCGATAGGCATCTCAAGCAACTTCCTTTAAGCATAAACATTGATAACAACTCTTAAATACCATTAACATCATTATTCCCTAGTTGATAATGAGCACACATCGCTCCAATTCCCAACATCTGTTAACGGTCAAGAGACCCATACTTCGGACTCCCTTTGCTGGTTTATGGCCTTGGAGACCCATACTTTGGCCTCTCATTTAGAACTACCTACGACACGTGGAGTTTTCTATGTATCGTCAACACCTTAGGTACATTTATTCAAATACTTTCCTTGCCTTCAGTATTCGACTCACTTAAGCTATCAAGTTCTCGAAGAGCATTAAAAGAATAGTTTTCAAATATAGCATAGAAAACTCTTTAGGATACCTTCCCTACCTTCAGTATCCCTTTTCATTGTGTTTAAGAATACCAACGCATGTACTTTGGCAATCTTAGGTATTTAATCATAGTACATCAAGCCCCATTCAACCTTAGCTTTAACCCTAACCCATGCTTCATACTTTGTAAAATAAGTTGGTTTAAATCATTTTGAACTAGCTTGTAAAAATCATTAGCATGCGTTAGACATGGAAAACAACTTGGAAAATTCATACATTAGTAGCATCATGCGTTGATAAACATTCTTAAGCATTAGCAATTCCAAACTATCCTTCTAGCCTAAGAGAAGATATGATTGCCTTTATCCTTAGTTGAGAGTGAACTCCTAAATCTAACCCTCAACATCAATCTTAGCCGGGGAGAACCCTTTTGCTCAATCCTTTGACATCGTATTACCTACATGCACGTGGTTATAACTGAGTACTGTAGGTACTTAACTAGGATACCTTCTCTTTGTCCTTCAGTATCCTTAGGATACCTTCTCATTGTCCTTCAGTATCCATCATATAACTAGTCATAAACATTTAATTGAACACTAAGGCTGAGTGCTCAAATCATCATACTAGTTCATCATAAAAATGGAGTTACTTAAACATGCTGAAAGTATTTGGACAAGATAACATATTTAAATCATGTCAATTCCATGGAAAACATGCTTTACTTAGTATGAGAAATAGTTTCACAAATATGTTGCTTGGCACTTCATTTAAACACTTAGCATGAGAAATATCTTCAAAGAAATCATAGTTTCTAAATCATTTAAACATTAATGCATCACATAGTCACTCACAGCTCATTGGCCTCTTAACGGGTTATACGCCTCTCCTAGCTCTTCTTGGCCTAAAAAGACATAATTCCCAGTTAAACTACTTAGAGTTCTTAGCAAAATACCTCAAATCATTCATTTACTAAGGGAACTTTCATCATTAAAGACAGCTTTACTAGCGAGATACTCATCATGAGTGAATTCTTCTCATGAGCGAGATCCTCATGAGTGAGATCCTCCTCATGAGCGAGATCAAGCTTTTCCTGGCAAACTTCCATCCTAGCGATACTTACCTTACCAGCGATATTCAGCCCAATTTCTAGCGAGATTTCCTTCTAGAGTGAGATCCTCAGCACAAAATTAGCGAGATTTCCTTCATAAGCGAGATCCTCATTCTCCATATGAACTGTTTGCTTGTTCTTCCCAACCAGCTGTCTGTTTATGCACAGATTCTCTGTTACAACTTCAAAAATTTCATAACTCAAAATCCATACCTCGTTTGAAGAATCTTCCTTTTACAAACATGTTTAGAATTGAGTTTTAGTTCTTACCTTAACATTTTAGCCAAAAATTCCTTATGATTTTGCCTGGAGCTTCCAATCTTCACCTCGAGCCCTGATTAACCCGAGATTCTGTCTCTTCTGTAACTTCATCACTTTCTGTTCTTCTTCTCCTGCAATCTTTCTCCGGCAAGACAACCTTGAAAACTAGATTCTCCCAACATTCAAATGGCACCAATTTTACTAAATTTTCTCATGTAGATCTTTCGAATTTCCATCATCCTGTCGCCTCCTGAATTGAAGGATTAACTGCCACGTGCCAAACCAATAAGTGAGTTTCCTTATTTAATATGTTTTTCTTTTCCTTTCTCCATAACTTCTATAAATAACATGGATTTTTACCTATATGATATTTAATATATCATTCCTTTGGCTAAACATGCTTGTTTAGGAAATTTGGAATTCGGGGTTTACACTTAGCTACACAAGAGCTTATTTCTTCTTGCTTCCATCCTCTATCCCTCCTAACACATGGCTTCATTTAACTCATTAGAAGACATCACATTACTTACTCTTACTTAAGGTAATTAGGGTTCGGGTTTTACAAATTCCTCCCCCCTAAAAGAAATTTCGTCCTCGAAATTTGCTCGGACTTACTTATAACTAGAGTTTCACAACATCTTTTGGTCGTGAGCTTTACAACCTTCTTCTTTTCTTTCTTCTTCCTTTCTTCTTTTACCATGCTTTCGTTGCGCTACTCTGATATTAACTTTGTTCATATTAAATAATACTAGTACGTGTGAACAACTTGGTCATCATAGTTCACTATATTTGTCACTTCCTCTGGTGACTCTTCCATTTTCCATTGAGGCATAGTATTCATTTATTACTAGGATGATCTTTTTCCATTTTATAGCAATACCACTGGAATATTCTTTTCCAGTTGTCATACCCTTGAATTACTTGCTAGTTGTGAAATCAATATTTGTGTCAACTAGACTTCTCAACCTAACCGAGATCACCCTTTTTAGGACGTCCATTCTATCCATACTTTGGTGAAGACATTCTTTGTATTATAAAATTTCCCAAACTATGGCTGACCATACTGTATACATAAGGTTTTCTTAACTGTACTAGGCCTTAGCTCAGTCACAATCCAAACATCGAGCTATTACTTGGAACATCAACAGATCTGGATCTTCTCCTTTTTGTCTTCTGCTGACCATTTTGTTCCTTATTTTTATCCTCAATGTACCCTTAGTACATTTTGAGCTCACTGTTACTCATCTTTTCCCTCCTCTTAGGTTTAATCTGACTAGGACTTTCTCTAGATTACATCCTTTCCTCTGAATTCAATAGAATAGATTTCACGTTTGCCACTAACCTGTGAGCAAACCTGCTATACATTCTATCTCTAGTGAAAAGTCTATGTTTACCTGTGTGGCTCCGAATTCCACTCAGGTACCGGTAGCGTATTGAGTAATCCTGTCGGCCTCTGTCCTTCAGGTTTCACTTGTTAACAAATCAAACATCACATAGTACTTTTCTTATTTTGCTAGACTATGCCTTAGTCTATTAGTCTAGAGTGGCCATTTTGCTCACTCCTTATCATTCTTTACTGCCTTACTACTTAACTGGGAAGGAACTCCTCTTGTTTTCTTCCTACAATCATAACTTGCATTCTTATTTGAGAGAGAATCTTTACTCAATCCCCCAACATCAATTCATGGCTAGAATGGAGTGTTCTCGACACTATCACTCACAACTTTTCCCTTAATTGTACAATTCTAGTTCAAGTACCGTTATAACTTAGGTACTATCACTCAAATACCTTCTTCGTGTCCTTCAGTATCAAGCTATTCAAATTCTAGGGCAAGGCCTCAGTACCTTCTCTATGTACTTCAGTACTGAATTATTCACATTCTAGTCTAAGCTCCAGTACCTTCTTCATGTACCTCAGTACTGAGCTATTTATACTTACTTGCTTGCATATTCTTATCTCTTAATAACTTAGTTGCCCAAACACATTCCTTACTAATGCATCCTCATGGTTATTGTAAAAAATAGCATAAATACAACAGTAATGTGAGGTACGTTGTTTGGTAACTATTTGAGAATAGTTGTCATAAATAGCTTTCAGTAAACATGCATTGCTAAACATTCATAAGCTTTAGCAATTTACTTAGAACATTTAAAGCATTTAGAGTCACTCACTCCTGCTGCTGGAACCATATGACCAAGAAATACAACCTGGTCTAACCAGAAATCACATTTGCTGAACGTGGCATACAACTGCTTCTCTCGCAGCGTCTACAAAACTATCCTCAAATGGTTCCCTTGATCTTCCCTACTGTTTGAATACACCAATATTTCATCAAGGTGACACACTGGATCTGTTGTAACCCTTATTTATTAATTCCTGTAACTGAACTTTCAACTCCTTAAGTTTTTATGGCACCATGCTTAATGGTACCTGTAAAATAGGTGTTGTATCTGGAATTAAATCGATAGTAAACTCAACTTCCTTGTCAGATTGTAAATCTGATAACTTTTCAGGGAAAACATCCAGGGACTCTTGTACAACTGGTACATCCTCAAGTTTCATCTTCTCGTCCTATGAAACTGTCACATGGGCTAAATAGGCTTTACATCTTTTACTTAGCAGCTTCCTAGCCTTTGCTGCTATTATTAAGCTTCCTGAAAGTATTCCTTTGCTTCATACAAATACTGTCTCTTGCCTACCAAGTCTCTCGAACATTATCCATCCTTAAATCAATTCATATAGTTGTAACATTTATTCAGAAAATCCATGCTCTAGAGTGACATCATTTCTAGAAAATCTAATGGAATCACTTCATAACTATATTTATTAACAACTACTTCAGAGCCTATAAAACTCTTATACTATTACAACCTCTCCACAGCATAATAATAACTACTTAGGGACATGCTTTCTACAATATTTCCTACAAACAGTGCAACATGCTAGATAACAATAAAGGTATAACACCATAGGCAACTAGTTCATAAATATACTGATACATAAAGTTACTTTACCATTCACAACATTAGGTAACTTCTCTGCCTCCTGGTAGGACACTTCGTAAAAACCTGCCCTGCCGCTGAGATCATCCTGCTTTCTTTCTCGTTTTTCTTCACTTGAATCTCTTCCTCAGCTCCTGAGCCACTAGGCTTATCTATCTTCTGTAAAGTCATTCCGTGTTCTATCTAAACTCCTCGACCTAGCTGGGCATTCCTTCTTGAAATGTCCTGCCTGTCCGTATTGGAACATACGTTTTTCCCTTTATAACATGTCCCTCGAAGATGTTTACCATAATTCGTACATAAGGGTTTTCTTACCCGTACCAGCTACAAGCTCGGTAGGATGCCAAAACCTTGATCTATCACCATACTAACCATAAGTCTTGGCTTCTTCCTTCCTACACTATGCTGACTTGTAGCTTTCTGTCCTTTATCAATACCTATTAGGTCATTCTCAATACCGTACTTCCTTTCTGAATCTGCAAGAATGGATTCAACACTTTCTGCCAAACTCTTGGCGATTCTGTTAAATATTCTGTCCTCTAACTAAGGATATGTTCCTGTCTGTGGAATCCTCGACTCCCGGCTGAAGTCGTTTCCTGATTTACTGGGTCATTACCTTTCCGTTCACTATCATTTGGATTCCCTCGAATCTCGGAAATTCTAAAGGTAGGGTCAGGGTTTCTATTGTCTGTCTGCCTGCTCTGCTTGCCACTTTTACTTGACATCTTCCTCTTACTTAGGTAGTACACATGCTAAGGACTTAGGACTCAGACCTATATATATAAACTTTTCCCTCTCTTCCCAAAATCTTTTGCTCTGATACCAACTTGTCACACCCCGTACCAGATTATCCTCCTAAGTTGGATGGAATGTTGACTGCAGTAGTTACCAACCCTTTTGCTGGCACTTATTGCCTATCTTTCCTATTAAATCTTGCTCAAACCCTGAATACATACATAATAACTCAGAACTTAACACATTTACATTACAGAGTTTCGCAGCATTGTTTACACATGGATATTACAACTTAGTGAGCCCCATCAAGAATACTAGTCACTAGACAGACACATATGTACTAACTAATACAGGTCTTCAATTACGCTTCCTTCAACCCGTGTCTTGAGTAGCAGAGCAGCAGCAGAATAGTCCTTTGTGAACTAATCGCTGCCTGAAAAGGAAAACATTTGAAAACGTGAGCTAGAAGCCCAGTGAATGACTTAATAAAAACATAAATCTCATGCTTAAACTGAAAACTTGAAAACATAATGCTGGAACTAAAATATACCATGCAAACCTGTACATAAAACCTTTAAAACTATTGTATCAGAAACCTGAATCTTAGTTGAGAATAAACAATCTTTGCTTTAATTCCCAATGCCAAACCATGGCCAGGTGAGAACAATACTTTGGCATGTTCATACTAAACTATGGCTAGGGGAAATCGCTACGTCGATCTCTTTAAATATACCGATAGGCATCTCAAGCAACTTCCTTTAAGCAAAAACATCGCTCCAATTCCCAACATCTGTTACCGGTCAAGAGACCCATACTTTGGCCTCCCTTTGCTTGTTTATGGCCTAGGAGACCCATACTTCGGCCTCTCGTTTAGAACTACCTACGGCACGCGGAGTTTTCTATGTACCGTCAACACCTTAGGTACATTTATTCAAATACTTTCCTTGCCTTCAGTATCCGACTCACTTAAGCTATCAAGTTCTCGAAGAGCATTAAAAGAATAGTTTTCAAATATAGTATAGAAAACTCTTTAGGATACCTTCCCTACCTTCAGTATCCCTTTTCATTGTGTTTAAGAATACCAACGCATATACTTTGACAATCTTAGGTATTTAATCATAGTACATCAAGCCCCATTCAACCTTAGCTTTAACCCTAATGCATGCTTCATACTTTGTAAAATAATTTGGCTTAAATCACGTTGAACTAGCTTGTAAAAACCATTAGCATGCGTTAGACATGGAAAACATGCTTGGAAAACTCATATATTAGTAGCATCATGCGTTGATAAACATTCATAAGCATTAGCAATTCCAAACTATCCTTCTAGCCTAGGAGAAGATATGACTGCCTTTATCCATAGTTGAGAGTGAACTTCTAGATCTAACCCTCAACGTCAATCTTAGTCAGGGAGAACCCTTTCGCTCAATCCCTCGATGTCGTATTACCTATGTGCACGTGGTTATAACTGAGTACCATCGTACCTTAGGTACTTAACTAGGATACCTTCTCATTGTGCTTCAGTATCCTTAGGATACCTTCTCATTGTCCTTCAGTATCCGTCATATAACTAGTCATAAACATTTAGTTGAACACTAAGGCCGAGTGCTCAAATCATCATACTAGTTCATCCATCATACTAGTTCATCATAAAAATGGAGTTACTTTAACATACTGAAAGTATTTGGACAAGATAACATATTTAAATCATGTCAATTCCATGGAAAACATGCTTTACTTAGCATGAGAAGCAGTTTCACAAATATGTTGCTTGGCACTTCATTTAAACACTTAGCATGAGAAATATCTTCAAAGAAATCATAGTTTCTAAATCATTAAAACATTAATTCATCACATAGTCACTCATAGCTCGTTGGCCACTTAACGGGTTATACACCTTTTTTAGCTCTTCTTGGCTTGAAAGGACATAATTCCTGGTTAAACTACTTAGAATTCTTAGCAAAATACCTCAAATAGTTCATTTACTAATGGAACTTTCATCATCAAAGACAGTTTTACTAGTGAGATACTCATCATGAGTGAATTCTTCTCATGAGCGAGATCCTCATGAGTGAGATCCTCCTCATGAGCGAGATCAAACTTTTCCTGGAAAACTTCCATCCTAGCGATACTCACCTTACCAGTGAGATTCAGCCCAATTTCTAGCGAAATTTCCTTCTAAAGCGAGATCCTCAGTACAAAATTAGCGAGATTTCCTTCATAAGCGAGATCCTCATTCTCCATATGAACTGTTTGCTTGTTCTTCCCAACCAGCTATCTGCTTATGCACAGATTCTCTGCTACAACTTCAAAAATTTCATAACACAAAATCCAGACCTCTTTTGAAGAAACTCCCTTCTATAAACATGTTGAGAATTAAATTTCTTACCTTAAAATTTCAGCCAAAAATTCCTTATGGTTTGGCTTGGAGCTTTCAATCTTCACCTCAGACCCTGATTAACTCGAGATTCTGTCTCTTATGTAATTTCATCACTTTCTGTTCTTTTCTCCTCCAATCTTTCTCCGAAAAGAAAACCTTGAAAACTAGATTTTCTCAGCTTTCAAATGGCACTGATTTCACTAAATTTGCTCATGTAGATTGCTAAACCAAACTTTTGAAGTTCCTCTACCTTTTAATCTTCCTGCCGCCTCTCGAATTCAAGGATTAACCGCCACGTGCCATACCAATAAGTGAGTTTCCTTATTTAATATGTTTTTCTTTTCCTTTCTCCACAACTTCTATAAATAACTTGGATTTGCACTTATATGTTATTTAATATATCATTACTTTGGCTAAACATGCTTGTTTAGGAAACTTGGAATTCGGGGTTTACACTTAGCTACACAAGAGCTTATTTCTTCTTGCTTCCATCCTCTATCCCTCCTAACACAGGGCTTCATTTAACTCATTAGAAGACATCACATTACTTATTCTTACTTAAGGTAATTAGGGTTCGGGTTTTACACTGCCCCTATTCACCTGATCTCGATTCATGGCAACACTTTCCGAATGGAGTAGTCGAGGTATAATCGACACGAAGCGAAGCATAAATCTCGATGTGAAATCTTA
This sequence comes from Benincasa hispida, assembly GCF_027475165.1. NCBI lineage: Eukaryota > Viridiplantae > Streptophyta > Magnoliopsida > Cucurbitales > Cucurbitaceae > Benincasa > Benincasa hispida. The sequence goes on from NC_143487.1 coordinate 30,684,396, forward strand.
GGGACGCAAGAGCTAAAAATAATATATCGTATACGTTATTAATCTCTCACTAAAGCATTCTTAAATTCCCACTAAAGTGTTCTAATAACATATCATATATGTTATTGAACTCCCACTAAAGTGTCCTAATAATTGTTTGGGTATATCTTTACTTAGGAATGTTCCGACTAATTAAACAACCTAAGTCCAGGTGTTTATCCAAGTATAGCGTCTATATTTTGATTTAACTTATGATGTCTAGGTGATAAAGTAGTTTTCAAAACTCACACCGCTCATGTATTACTCATAAAAATTGTTAACAACGCTCAATAATTCAGTAATAATCCCAATGTAGGAGATGTTCCATAGACCGTCAACTTAAATACCCCCAACCTTGGACAATATTCTATAATGGTTGAGTTTGTAACCTGTATTTTACAAGATGTCGACTTATTTTAACTATTAAAACATGTGGTTAACCAACGTGAGCAGTAGCTTATATTTGTTATGGATTTTAATTGTCTAACACAATTTTATAACAACTTAAAAAATATTTAGACATGCTAAGCATCAATAACATACATCAAAGGCATTCAACATTTAATATAACATTTATATTAAAACATTTGAAACCCTATACATGCATACTATATATTATAACACATACTTTCAATGCATGTAACATGTTTCCTATGGTGGGATTTTAAATCTACATGGCATAATTTATGCACATACAAGATTTATTTCATTATAACATACATCACATGCATAAATAATTAAACATAAACTGATATGGTTTTAGTTTTTGTATTTTCAAGCAAGAAAAGGCTTAATTATTACAAAATTCAGCAAAAACTGGCTCTGAAACACTTATGGATTGCTCGAACCATCTTGAACTGAACCCGAACCTCTCGAATCGGTCCTCCAATGCTCAAAACTGTGCTAAACCAGGCCAAAATCATCGAGTACCATCAAGCATCGAGTATGCTATCGATCATCGAGTATGCCATCATGCATCGAGTATTTCACTAAATACCATCAAGTATGCCATCGAGTACCATCAAGTATGGCATCTTGCATCGAGTACTTCACAATACCATCGAGTATGAGCATCGAGTACCATCGAGTATGACATCGTGGATCGTGTATTTCACAAAATACCATCGAGTTTTTCATCGAATATGGCATCGTGCATCGAGTATTTCACTAAATACCATTGAGTATGAGGCATCGAGCATCGAGTATTGGGTAGTGGCTGAAAATCCAATTCCTGCTGCTCGACCTTCTTCACTTCTTTCTTTAATTACATCCTAATTGCAACTCTAATGACTCCAAACGAATTACAGATACTTAAAAACACATTAAGGCCCATCAAACAAGAGCCAATTACAAGAATTACAACATAATTGAAGAGAAAACAAGCCAAAACATAGAAAAACTATATCAGCTCATCATTTTCATACAACTTATGAACAAAACCCACCAAACCAAAATTACACCGAATTGAATGCTTATATGATGCTTTGATACCAATTTTTGGAATAGGGAAGCATGCAACAGAAGAAAAAACAGGATCATTAAGCATTCTGATTCATTAATTTTGGCTTCAAATTCAACATGCTCATAAACTAAAAAGAGAGTTTCAACACTAACCTTTGAAGTACTTCTTAAATCACGACCTTCAACTGAAATCTCCTTTTCCTTTAGTTGTGAACCACCTCAAGGTCTTCCCTACTATTCTCTTGGAGCCTTGGATTGAGTTTTGGGATTCAAAACAAGTCTGAATTAAGGAAATTAGAGGTGAAGAACTGGTTTTTCAGCAGTATGAAGAACACTTCTTTGAACACTTTTTTCAGCAAATCTTGCAACTGTTGCATCACCACTTCCAATCAGATCTCATTGCTATATTGCATGACTTTCATTCAAATCAACATCCTGCATGAATTCTAGCTCCACTTTCATTATTGAGCTGGAATTTTAGTGCAAATATGAGTAAAATGCTTGGTTCCAAAAGTGGGAAAATCCCACTTTTAGTTTTTCATTTTTCTTTTCTTTTTTTTTTTTTCATTTTGAAAACAATTTTCAAAATTAAAAAATTAGTTTCTAATTAAAAAAAAAAAACTAAAGAATTTTACAAAAAATCAATTCAAAATTAATTTTTCTAATAAAATTAATAATTTATAATTTATTAAATAATTAAATTAATTCTTTTAATTTAATATAAAATGTTAAATTAATTTAACACCAATTCCACTTTCATGAATCCCTATTCATGAATTTAATATTTAAATCATATTTAAATATTAATCATTCTTCAATTTCGTTTAGTTCCAAAATTAAACGCGTAATTATATCACATATAATTACTAGTTCCCTTAATTCTAATTTGAAGGTTTCAAATCAATTTATCATGCTATTCTAAGGCTAATCCGTTTGTGAGCTAGTAGGAGGATCTAGTGGACCTACAGATCATGGGCTCCAACGATCCGAGATTAATCAGGTAAACACTTTACACCAAATTAACCCTCATTTGTTAACTATCGGGTAACTCCACTAAAGCCTAAAGTTACACTCCCCTCACTGGAGATATATTGCTTCCACTCAATATAACCATGATTAATAAGTTAACCCTTCACAAGTTGTTCGTATAACGACTGGGTCAAATGACAGTTTTACGCCCCAAGATTACCTCTTGTTCTTTAACTCCCACTGATCCTCTAATGAACAATTAGTTTGTGATTTGATCATCAAACCGAGTCCCTCTCGGATCAATGAGAGGGTGGGGGCCCTTATTCAAGACCCGAAGGCAACACTTAGGGAATAACCTCTCTACTATCCCAGAAAGCGGGTATGAGTGAATTCTATCTTTTACTAGTCCCTAGCTATCTACCCGAGCTTACCCCTGAAATGGGAGGCTTATTGAGCTGGCACTATTGAGCTAACCCTCACCTATGAAAATCTAAGGATAATCTCGAAGAAATAGGAGTTCATAATTAGCTTAGGATTAAGGTCAAGTTACCTAGGTCATCGTTTGAAATAGTTAGTCTTAAATAATAAACATCGTTATAAAGTAAGAGTGACTTATTTCTTGGTCTGAACTTGCGCAAAAACTCATTGCACAGGATGCCCCCACTCCTCATGTATACATGTACGGATCAGGATCACTTCTTCTATAGCACTTTACAACTCCTTGTAACAATTACACCCGCTCCCTGATTACCCTTTTAACCATGAAGAAGATGTGACGCCAGCAGTTACTAGCCCTTTCGCCACCACTTACTACCTTTACTTACTTAATTACTTAATTCATGAAGTGCCAACCTGATAAAACATTATTGACTTATACAATTGACTCACATCCAGATGACTCAACCTCAACTTTCATACTTGCACACATGTATCAAACCATAACACAATATTTATAGATATAATATTTACAGTTGGCCCAAATTATACTAGCAAAACCCTAACTTCCCCTACATCATGTGTACATTAGTAAAAACCATTAACCTGAGTTCTTCTAACTAGCTGGGTCTTTCAGTGGCAAGCAGCAACAGGATCAACATCAAGGAATTTGACCGCTACCTAGGGAAAGAAAAACATTTGAAAACTGTGAGCTTTTCGACCAATGAGTGACTACTAGAAATCAGGACATACCGTGCTTTTCATTAATATAAAAAATGTAAATATACTGGAAGACATTTCAAGCAACTTCCTTTAAAACATGAACATAGTCATATCATCAAGCTTTTGAGAAGAAAAATCATTAAACACCAATAAACATCATTAAACCTTAGTTGAGAACGAGTATACACCGCTCTAGCTCCCAACGTCTGTATCTGGCCAAGAGACCCATACTTCAGCCTCAGGTTACTGGAATATGGCCTAGGAGATGTGTACCTCAGCCTCTTATTTAGAACTACCTACGTGCATGTGGAGTTTACTAAATACCGTCAACACCTTAGGTACTTTATGGATACCTTCCATATCTTCCGTATCTGGTTTACTAAAAAGATATCATGCTTTAAACCATATACGTCAAGAATCTTTCAGAACATAGCTTTTAACATAGCATTTTGTAGAAACTTAGCTATAATCTTTAAAACGCATGCTTCAACATATAATACCTAATTTGAAATAAAACTAACATATCACCTTGGCATGCGATAAAACAAGTACATACTTGAGGAAAATGCTATGCAATCTTATAAAACGTAGTTGCTTGACAACATATAAGCTTATCATCAAACATTATTGAAATCGCATGGTCTTTTATTCTTAAAACATTGAAAACATTGAGATTATTTAGTCATTCACTACTCGTTTGGGCTCTTATTGGTTTGTAGGCTTCGTCTAGCTCCTCTTTCCTTGAAACAATCAAATTCCTTGTTAGATTCCTTAGAAATACCATCAAGATGCTTCAAATAGTTTGTTTACTATTGAAACCTTCATCAATGAGATCAGCACTAGCAATATTACTACTAGGGAGATCATCACTTGGAGATCAACACTAGGGAGACCAAACTAGCAAGATCATCACCAGCAAGACAATCAACATGAGCGAGATTACCAACATGAGCGAGACCATCCTCATGAGCGAGACTACCCTCATAAGCGAGAGTAAGCACAAAACTAGCGAGACTTTCATCCTTAGATAGACTTATCATCATCAGCAAGACTTAGCATAAAAGTTAGCGAGACTTGAGTGACTGGCGAGACATATTTGATACTCGTCTCGCTCTCGCTCCCTGGGTGAGCTATTGGCTTGATCTTCCCAAGCAGCTGCCTACTTACGCAACAAATTCCTGATTCAACTTCAAAAATTTATGACTCGAAATCCATAACTCATTTCAAGGAACTTTCTTCTACTGACTTGTTTAGAATTGAGCTAGCTACCTTACCTTAACATTTCAGCATAAACCTCCTTTTGATTTGATCTTGAAATTCAATTCTTCATCGATGGCCTGAATTCTCTCAGAAAATAAAATCTTTGCCACTTTATTCCTTATCCAGCAATCTTTCGGTGAGACTTCCTTCCAATGGCCCGACCACAAAAACTAGACTCACACAGCTTTCCAACGACACCAAGATCACTTGATTTGCCCAGAGGAATTGCCAATACGGTCTCTTGAAGTTCATTTTCTCTTTTATACTGTCGGCCACACGTACTTACATTAAATTTTATCACCCCTCCTCGTCCACTGATGGCTGATGGCCCAAGATTAAGCCAGTTGTCTGGATTAATTAATGCTTAAAGCTGGTCGCTCATGCAAAACTCGATGCACTATGGAACACTCGATGGTATTTTGGAAATTACTCGATGGAAAACTTGATGCTTGATGGCTTACTCAATCACACATACTCGATGCATGATTGTATTTACTTGATGGCTGCCTTGTTCTTACTCAATGCTTGCTTAGTCTTTACTCGATGCTCAACCACCATTTTTACGACGAACACTTAGCCAAAATTTCTTTTTGCAAGGCTAGCTTATTAAATACCCGAGAGCCAAGTTTCCCATACTTAAGCATTTTTCTTCTTCATTTCCTATCCTTTACCCATTTCCCCATAAGTCCATACTAACTTAAATATTAAACCCCCTAATTTTTTTAATCTCAACAATAAATATATTTAAATAGGGAAAGTCGGGTTCGGGTTTTACATAGACTGGGCCGCATCCAATAGTGTTACTGGAATAAGGCACCCAACCTTATTCATATATTATAGATCATTCAGACTATTTACTCGAACTTGATCCACTCGTATGTCTCCACATAAAATTCAAGTACTCATACAATAGTCATGAATCTTTTAGTTTACTAGATTTAATTCTTAAATGAAATAAGCAATTCATATATTCAATACAACTTTATTGAATCAAACTTCAATAACAACTTTATTGAATTACATAATGAATTTATTGTTTACAAACCACGAGTTTTAGGACATAAAACCCAACAGAACTGCTCAAAATAGTTGGTAGAAAAGAAGAAAGCGAAGCAAGATAAATCTGATTTACTTGTTTTGGAAACTTGCTTAGTGGAGAATGATGATTCTGTTTAGATTATTGACTCTGGGGCCACTAATAATGTTTGTTCTTCATTTTAGGGAATTAGTTCCTGGTAGTAACTTGAAACTGGTGTGATGACGATGTGAGTTGGAATTGGGAACTTCGTCTCCGATGTGGTAGTGGGAGGAATCCGGTTGACTTTACAGAATAAATTTCTTGTTCTAGATAATATTTATGTGGTTCCTGATTTGAAAGGAACCTTATTTCTGTAAAGTGTTTGTTAGAACAATCCTATGCAATAACCTTTTTTTTGTTAATGAAGTGTTTATTTCCAAAAATGGCATTGATATTTTTTTTGCAAAACTAGAAAATGACTTTTATGTACTAAGACTATTAGCTACTAAGACCCTCTATAACATTGAAATGTTTAAAACTATAGCAACTCAAAATAAAAGACTTAAAATTTCTCCAAAAGAAAATGTCGGACTTTGGCACCTAAGATTAGGTCACATAAATCTCAATAGGACTGAGAGATTAGTAAAGAATGGACTTCTAAATGAGTTAGAAGAAAACTCTTTGCCAGTGTGTGGGTCATGCCTTGAAGGCAAAATGACAAAAATATCTTTTACTAGAAAAGGTCATAGGGTCAAAGTACCTCTCGAGCTCGTACATTCAGACCTTTGTGGTCCAATGAATGTCAAGGCTAGAGGAGGTTACAAATATTCATCACTTTTACTGATGATTATTCCAGATATGGGTATGTTTACTTAATGCAATATAAGTCTGAGTCTTTTGAAAAGTTCAAAGAATTCAAGGCTAAAAGTTGAAAATGCATTAAATAAAAGGATTAAAACATTTTGATCTGATCGAGGTGGAAAGTTTATGGATTTATCTTTCCAGAACTATTTGATAGAACATGGAATAGCATCCCAACTCTCAGCACCTGGTATACCTCAGCAAAGTGGTATATCAGAAAGGATAAATCGAACCTTGTTGGACATGGTTTAGTCTATGATGAGTTACACTTCCTTACCTGACTCATTGTGGGGTTATGGAGTAGAAACTACAACGTATATCCTGAACTGCGTTCCATCCAAAAGTGTTGCTGGAACACCTTCGGAGTTATGGAATGGTCGTAAAGTTATTTACGTCATTTCAGAATCCGGGGTTGCTTAGCACATGTGCTCGAGGCTAATCCTAAGAAATTGGAACCACGTTCAAGATTATGCCTATTTGTAGGCTACCCCAAAGGAACAATAGGTGGTATTTTCTATGATCCAAAAGAGAACAAAGTGTTTGTATTGACAAACGCTACTTTTTTGGAAGAAAACCACATATGGGAGTTCAAGCCTCATAGAAAAATCGTGTTCAATGAAATTTTCCAAGAAACTATTGAATCTTCAACAAAAATTGTTGAAGAGCCAAATACCTCAACAAGAATTGTTAAAGTAGGATCATCTAGTAGGTCAATCGACCTCAAGTGTTAAGGGAACTTTGATGTAGTGGGTTGCAACACCCCCTGTTCGCGATATGGGTTTAACAGAAATCCTGGCTATGGTAGTTGATGGTGAAGTTAAGGATCCATTGTCTTACAAGAAGGTAATGAAGGATGTGATAACTTGTAGAAATACAAATTATTTGTACTGTTTTATTTAGATATTGAGGCTAAAAGAAAGGAAAGTTGCGTCGATAGTATAGAAATTGGCCAAGAAATGCAAGAATTATAAATTGTCATCAATACACCCACTAACACCATTGCGATGGTAGAATAGAATGTTTTAGTTCCGTTTTGCAGGAAATCAGTCACCGCATGCGTTCATGGCTCAAAAGATAAAATAAACAATGCATTTACGTCGCATTACGCCCATCAATCAAGAACGAAGAAATGATCAACGCAATGATGATGCATGCGACAATCGATCAAGAGCTTTGTGACCAACGCAATTTCAACCGCATGCGGTAATAAAAAATAACACCGCATGTGATGAACAATCGAAGATGTAAAGAGCAACGCATTTGCGGAGGAGTCTGACAAGTGTACAACTTTTAGTTGTGCATTTCTCACGGATTAATTGCGTAACAGAAGAAATATTCACTCTGCCATTTCAGAAACTGCCATAACCATAAAGTGGGGACCACAATTCAGAAAGTCAAGCTTTGCCTATAAATAGCTTATACAAATTCAGTGAAATATATACTTGAATACATAGAGACGTGCATATACTGATTTCTGAGAGAGAGACTGGTCTGAGGCGACCACTAGGGTAGATCTGGGAAGAACCACGAGACAAGGCCGAGAGGTGAGTCTCCGAGCAAAGAATCCTTCCAATCCCCATAGTTGAAGCTCTGTACGAAGGTCACTTCTATCGGGAAGGCAAGCCTGAGAGGGAAGCCTTCCTCTCCATCACTTACACACGCCGACAAGCATAATCTCCGTTCAGATCTGTGTCATGACGTTGACACTCTTTCTGTATTTGTTTCTAATCTCTATTTCATCACATGTATTCATCTTTTTTACTCTATCATTCACACCATGTATCGAATGCTTAATCTTAGTATTAAATATTATGATCATTACCATCATCATCTCTCTGTCTATTTCCGTTTATCCATAATCCATTTTCTCTATGATGTTTTCCTAATTCTCTGGGTAATTAGCAAGAATTAAACAATTAAATTAATTTGTGTTAAGTAAATAATTAAGTTTAGCTAAAGCATGCTTAACGGCATCTTTACCTGTGAGAGCAGAAGTGAATAAGTTATTCCGCCTATCGAGAGAAGGTTGGAAGAATGCATTAACTAAAGCGAGAAGTACTTCCAGAGATGGAAGCAACCTTGCGTTCATCACATTCATCCCTGTTTCACCATAGAGATATAGGAATGCGACCGATCACTGAGAGGTGTATGCCAAGGGAAAGCGGAACCTTAGTTGCATCTTTAACGCAATTAACAAACTTGCGATGTTTTTACTAATTACTCTTTCTATTTCTGATTCATCCATAAAGACTTGCCATCGCATACCACGATCCTTTGTATAACTTCACAGTCAGTCTCGACCTCAGTATCATGTATCGTGTATCTTGTATCTTGTATCATATTACTTGAGGATTTTACTTATTCATGCAATTTTATTTTACCAACGCAATTTTATTTCATCGTAATTTATATTCCTGTATAAACAAAATTCTTTATTCATTGTTAAACTGGTTGCATGTATCACAAAAGTAACACATTAACGAAAACAATCCCTATGTTGGACCTCGGTTTCATCGCAAGGAAACTTGTGACACGGATTACTCTATAGCATACTACAAGCATATCATTAACAATGCATATATTTAGAAGTAGTGTGCATAAGCGATAACACAGTGAATACATAACAAGGAAACCATTTTTAAGCGTACCAAGTTTATGGCGTTGTTGTCGGGGATTGGTAACGGTTAGTGTTGAGTCCTTTTATGATATTTTGCAGCACAGATCTCTTTGTATTGTCTGTTTAACGCGAAAAACAGGCTGACAATTTATGAGTACTGGAATCGATCCAGAATTCGAAGCTGACCCAGAGATCGAGCGTACTTTTCACGCAAGGGCACGCCAGAACAGATCAAGGCGAAGGAGAGCCAATATGGCAGACAACAATAATAATGAGGCACCCGAAGGAAATCAAGAGGTAAACCGGCCAGCGCAAGATCCCACTTTCTTGCTGCTGACCGCAATATCCCATTGAGGAACTATGCGGCGCCTAATCTTTATGACTTCTCACCTGGAATCTCATGTCCAATAGTTGAGGAGAATGCATGTTTCAAGATTAAGTCAGTCATGCTTCAAATGATACAAAACACGGGGCAGTCTGGTGGTCTACAAGGTGAGGACCCGCATGCCCATCTGACGTCGAGATATGCAGTACCTTCTCCATTCCTGGCGTCACCCCAGAAGGTATCAGACTTTACCTCTTCCCATACACCTTGAGGGATGAGGCTAAGAGGTGGGCTCATTCATTGGAGCCAAATGAAATAACTTCCTGGGACCTGTTGTTGAACGGTTCATGAAGAAGTTCTTCCCTCCAACAGTCAATGCAAGAAGACGGAAGGATGTGCTGAACTTCGAACAAATGGATAACAAGACCCTAAGCACCGCCTGGGGGCGATTCAGAATGTTGGTGAAGAATTTACCGCATATCAGGATATCGAATTGCGTTCTGATGGAAACGTTTTATAACGACCTGAACAGATCAACGTAAGTTGTTGCTGATGCCTCCGCAGTGGGAGGATTTATGGATAAAAGATACACAAAAGCCAAGGTCATCCTTGACCGCATCTCGCGGAACATGGATGACTGGGTAGATGACTGAGTACATGCATCCCGGTTGGAGGAATCACCCTAATTTTGGTTGGGGAGGACAAAACCAAGGAGAGCCGAGTAACCATCAAAACAGCAACTCCAGGAATCGAGGAAACCCTCCACCTTTTCACCGTAGTCAGAATCAGGGTCAACAAAGACAACCGCAAAATCAACCATCCTCCTTAAACACCTCTGGAAATTCATTGGAGTCCCTGCTCAAGCAATATATTGAGAAAAATAATGTTGTAATGCAGTCTTAGGCGTCTTCAATAAAAAAACTTGGAGATTCAAGTAGGGCAGCTGGCAGCCGAACTTCGCAATAGGACACTTGGAACGCTGCCAAGCAATTCCGAAGCCCCTGGATCTCACGGGAAGGAACAATGTCCGTGATGACATTGTGCAGGCAAGCTTAACTGCCTGCAGAGGTGTGGATTGCATTCATCATGGGAAAATTATCTTCCGGTCCATATCTCTAAATTCTATGTTTAATTTCTTTCTTAATTACCTTCATTATTAATTTATGAATGTTGTTATTTAATGCTTCCTTAAACTTTCTTTTATTTTTTTATGAAATTATTTCTCATTTAATTCACTTGCGTTAATTTTCATGCTCTGTTTAATTTCCTTACTTTTCTGTATTAAATGCGTTATTCTTAAATTTTGGTGAATGATTGTGTAAGAGAAAACTAATACCGCAAAGTTCTAGTGACTTGCGTTGATGAAAAAAAATTAATAATAATAAAACACATCTGGTATGCATTGCGATGATGGGTGCCCGTCCTCTGCAAAGATGCATTTGCATTGATGGATGCATTGTGTTAATCATAACCTTGTGCCCATCTGAATAAAACACCAAAGACAAATTCTTTTTGCAAATAGAGTAGTCCAATCTTTTAGGCTTCCAAGGAAATTGTAACGACCGCTACGATCGCTACGACATGCATACTTAGACTTTTCTATCATGATATGAGTTCTGGTGAAAATTTCAAAGAACATATCTAAATTTTATTAATTAGATAGAAAAACTATATAAAAAGTTTATTTATCAAAACACCAAGATCCATAAAACATTAGCATGGTGGTACAAAATGCATATGCCTATAATAATGAGTTTGATGGTTGGCCATTTGAGCAATGTCCAATTCTGCCATCTATGTTGTGTCCTTGCCTACAAAGTCTGTAAAAATATAGGATGAGTATATAATATACCCAGTAAGTAGTTCTAACATAGAGTAGTGACCAAATGCACAATCAGAAGCAACATGTCATGAAAACATATGGTTGGGACCGAAAACGTATAATAACATGTGCTGGTCGGTTATGCTTCCAACATAAATCTCTCCGCCCTGATAGGAAGATTAGGACCTAAGCGAAAACTAACCCATATGATGATTAGCGGGTCATGCAATCAGTAGGGCCAGAGTCCCATCCAACATCAACCATTAGCATAAATGTAATATTGGACCAGAGGGGTGCAACCATACATACCCTGCTAGTCCCTAGCGTAAAAATAACGTAAGATTAGGCTTGGAGGGGTGCAACCATACATACCCTGCCAGCCCTGGAAGCATGAATTTCTCCGCCCTGATAGGAAGATGAGGACTTATGCGGAAACTAACCTATAGTGGGTCATGCAGTCAGTAGGGCCAAAGTCGCATCCAACATCAACCATTAACATAAACGTAAGATTAGACTGGAAGCATAACTTACACCTAATAAAAACTTGATTTTAACTTAATCGTGAACAAACATAATGCATGGGGTCCCTTGTAGAGAAACGTGTTCTAAACATGTAATGCAATATAACAATTAACATAACCGTGCAACATAATAAAGGTACACTACCATAGAACATTTAAAGAGAGGGTGAGATAAACTACTTACTGTGATCTAGTTATTCCTTATTATTCTTTATGATTTGATCAGTAGAGCTTTCCCTTTTTAAACTGGAAGGAAATTTGGGAAGAAATTTGGGCAGCATCTTACCCGAGCTTTTCTTTTTTAACCTCACAGAACTTCCTCACTCACACTTACTTTTTCACACGATTCTTTGTTACTGAGATTTGTTTTGAGAATGGGTTAAATCTTCACGCAAAGGTTCCTATTTATAGTAGTTTTCAGCTCTTCTCAGTGTGACAAATCATCCTACAGGTGGCTTCTTTAAAATTACTTAGGGTTTAAGGATTCCTCTCAATAAGACACCTAATCTTGGCTAACGTTTGCCCTTACGTCATCATTCTTTGTTTGTATTCAATTTTAGGGTTTTTCCATGTATAATCTATAAGATCGTGGCCAAATTCAACGCATAATCCATGCTTCTGTCCAAATCTCGCTCTTTCTGTTCTCAGAATCTCGCTCTCTCCAGCTTTCTCACTGGTTTGCTCTCGTGACTCTCGCTGTCGCTGGTCTCGCTCTCACTCCCCCCGTCGCTCCCCCTCTCGCTCTTGCTCCCGCTCTCGCTCTCTCCAATTTTCTCTCCAATCTCGCTAGTTTTCACGCGTGGCTGCCTTCACTGTTTGTTGATTCCACTTCCTCTTTTTAACTCTTTCAAATTTTAAGAGTATATGGATAATTAATTTTCACCTCCAATTCTTCCAATGAGCAGTGCCCAAACAAAAAGTTATCTACTGCCCGTTGTCTCCTGAATTAGCTAGCGTCCAACTTCTAATTAATCCTCCCTGATTCTGCTCCCTTATTCATTATTTTTTGATAATAAATAAATTTCCTATTTTTCCCCTTCTAAATTTCCACCCGATTTTCCTATAAGTTTATATATTTTTCATTCTTAATTATATATTTTATTTGTTTTCCTACTTTCTAAATTAAGGTTAGGGTATTACATTTACCACCCCTTTAAATAAAATTTCGTCCTGCTTAACATTTGACATTTAATTTCCTGTAGTGTATGCATACAAATTTGGATTGTTACAATCTTCCACCCTTAAGAACTTTCGTTCTTGAAAGTTTCTTGGTTCTTAAACAGATAAGGGTATTTGACTTTCATCTCTTCTTCTCGTTCCCATGTAGCTTCTTCTACTTGCTGATTTCTCCAGAGAACCCTCACTAAACTTATTTCCCGATTGCGAATTGACTTCTTTTCTCTTGCTAGGATGCAAACTGGAGTCTCTTAATAGTCCAAGTTTTTACTTATTTGTAGAGGTTCATAATTTACTACATGTGATGGGTCAGACACGTATTTCCGAAGCATCGATACATGAAAGACATTATGTATTGTAGAAAAGGTGGGTGGTTATGCTAATCGATAAGCTACTTGGCCAATACGTTGTAATATTTCAAAGGGTCCAATAAAGCGAGGGCTAAGCTTGCCTTTTCGTTCGAAACGCATAATGCTTTTCATTGGTGCTACTTTTAGAAATACGTGATCTCCCACTTTGAATTCAAATTCTTTTCATCGATTATCAGCATAACTCTTCTAACTGCTTTGGGCTGTTCACATTTTTTCTCGAATTAACTTGATTGACTCTGATGTTTGTTGTACCAATTAAGGCCCTAATAGTGTTCACTCCCCGATTTCATCCCAGTGTATAGGGGATCTGCATTTCTTTCCGTACAAGGCTTCGAAGGGAGCCATACCAATTGTCGCCTGATAACTATTATTATATGCAAATTCTATAAGGTGTATTTGCGAATCCCATGCTCCAGTAAAATCCAAAGCACATGCCCTCAACATGTCCTATAGGATTTGATTAACTCGTTCTGTTTGGCCATCAGTTTGTGGATGGAAGGCTGCGCTGAAATTTAGTTGTGTACCCATTGCTTTCTGCAAACTTTTCCAGAATTTGGACAAAACAAAGGTCTCGATCTGAAACAATTGATATTGGGACTCCATGTAACCGGATGACTTCTTTTAATTACATTTGAGCTAGTGCTTCCGTAGTGTGAGTAGTCTTGTAAGGTAGGAAGTGGGCAGATTTGGTGAGTCGATCCACAATCACCCAAATCATATTGTGGCTTCTAACAGTTCTCGATAGTCCTGAGATGAAGTCCATAGAAATATGCTCCCGATTCCATTCTGGAATACTTAGAGGCTGAAGGAGTCCTTGTGGTCGTTGCCGTAGGGCTTTCACCTATTGACAAACCAAACATTTACTTACATAGTCAGCTACATCCTTTTTCATGTTACACCACCAATAATGTGCTTTCAAGTCTCGATACATTTTGGTACTCCTAGAATGTATTGAAAAGCATGATTCATGAGCTTCCTTCAGTAGTTCTTTCTTCATTTCTTCATCATCTGGTACACATAGACGCCCATGGTAGAGGAGTGCAGAGTCTGGGGCTGTAGAGAATTGATTGGTTTCTCCATTTTCTGACTGCAGTTGTTTGTTTATGTGTTTATCTATTTGTTATGCATCAATTATCCTTTGCCTTAATGCAGGTCTTACAATTAATTGTGCTATTCGAGTTGTGAAGGTGTCTAGTATTAGTGAGATCTCAGCTCTTTCCAGGTCATCCATTATGTGTTTGGATATGGTACTTAGAGTTGCTGTATAAGCTGATTTCTGCTTAAGAGCATCAGCAACAATGTTAGCTTTTTTTGAATGATAGAGGATCTCACAATCATAGTCTTTGACTAATTCTAACCATCTTCGTTGCCTCATATTTAACTCTTTCTGGGTAAAGAAGTACTTAAGGCTTTTATGATCTGTATAAATTTGGATCTTTTCCCCATATAAGTAATGTCTCCATATCTTTAAGGCAAAGACTACGGCAGCTAACTCCAAGTCATGAACGGGATAATTTTGTTCATAAGGTTTTAGTTGTCTTAAAGCATATGCTATTACCTTTCTGTGTTGCATCAATATGCAACCAAGCCCCTTCTTCGATGTGTCACTGTACACAGTTAAACCCCCTGATCCGTCAGGTATAGTGAGAATAGGGGCTGTGGTCAACCTTTCTTCTAGTTTCTGGAAGTTTTGCTCACATGCTTGGTTCCAGACCAAAGGATTATTCTTCTTGGTGAGGTTGGTTAAGGGTAATGCTATACTTGAGAAATTCTTCACAAATTGTCTATAATATCCTGCTAATCCAAGAAAGCTGCGCACTTCGCTGACTGTTGTTGGGCGAGGCCGCTTGTTAACTGTTTCAGTCTTAGCAGGATCCACTAAGATTCCTTCTTGCTTTACAATATGTCCTAGGTAGGCGACTTGTCGCGTCCAAAACTCACACTTGAAGAATTTGGCATATAAATTTTTATTCCATAGTATGGAACGGACGTCCCAAAGATGTTTTTCATGTTCTGCCTCAGACTTGGAACAGACCAAAATATCATCTATAAATACGATCACAAAGTTATCAAGATAGTCCTTAAAAATTCTATTCATCAAGTCCATGAAGGCTGCTAGGGCATTCGTTAATCCAAAGGGCATCACAACGAATTCATAATGCCCATATCTTGTTCGAAAAGCAGTCTTGGGTATATCAGACTCCTTGATCCGTAGTTGATGATATCCAGATCGTAAATCTATTTTGGAGAATACTGAGGCTCCTTGCAATTGGTCAAATAGGTCATCAATGCGTGGGAGTAGATACTTATTCTTTATTGTTAACTTATTCAACTCCCGATAATCTATACATAAACGCATTGATCCATCCTTTTTCCTAACAAATAAAACAGGTGCTCCCCATGGAGACACGCTAGGGCGTATAAATCCCTTATCTAGCAATTCTTGTAACTGTATTTTGAGTTCTTTTAATTCCGTAGGTGCCATTTTATATGGTGCTTTAGATATTGGTTCAGTTTCGAGAATTAGATCTATACAAAATTCTATTTCTCGATTCGGTGGTAAACCCAGGAGCTCTTTTGGGAATACATCTTCAAATTCTCTTATTAGAGGAATAGCCTTAATTTCATCCTTTTAGTTTCGTAAATCTACTACGCTTGCTAAATATGACCATCCTTTTAGTTTTTAAGGTTGAAATTATTCTTGGGGCTGATGGTGTATTAGAACTCTTAAACTTAAACTTGGTTCCTGTTGGAAAGGTGAATATGACCTCTTTATTATGGCAATCTATGCTTGCATAGTTTGCTGCTAACCAGTCCATACTTAGTATTATGTCAAAATCACTTATGTCTAGGATGATAAGGGTCACTCCTAGTTTATGTCTTGATACTAACAACTTACAGTTTTCTACTACTGAGTGGGCCAACATAGATACTCCGATAGGAGTAGCTACGGATAGAATGTAGCCTAAGGGCTTTGATGTTAATTGAGCATGTTATGCAAATATTGTATAGATGAATGAATGACTAGAGCCCGAATCAAATAAAGTGAAGGCATAATACCCAAGGATGGGTAATGTACCTGTAACAACTGCATCTTGATCCTTTGCCTCTTGACATGTAACAGCAAACACCCGTCCTTTATGTTGTTGGATAACCTTGTTACTAGTAGGTTGGGTGGTCTGGGTAGTTGATACTTGGTTGATCAGCTTTGGGCAAGCCTTTGCATAGTGACTTGTCTAGCCGCAGTTGAAACACACCCCTAAGTTTCCAAGACATTGCCCCTGATGGTGTTTTCCACAATTTCTACCCTTAAGATATGTGAATGTTTGACTCTTCTGTTGTGACTGTACGCCCTGAGTGCTTTGGGAAATTTTTGCTTGCTGTTGTGAACGTTGGAAGCCCTGTTGGGCAAATTTCCTCTTTTGATTTGGCATGAATCCTCGTTCAGAAGTTGAGGTTTTGGCAGCAAGATCTACTTCCATGAGTAAGGCCGACTCGAGGTTAAGGGCATACTCTTTGTGTCAGAAAGCAGTAACAATGCCTCAAATGCCTTCTCTTAATCCCCAAATAAACCTTTCCACCTTCTTCTCTTCTGTGTCCACTAGTCGAGGGACAAAGTGAGACAAGCGATCAAATTTTCGTTCATACTCTGCCACCGACATGTTCTCTTGACGAAGATTAAGAAATTCCATTTCCTTTTGACATCTCACTGTCAAAGGGAAATAGTTGTTGTAAAAAGCCTGATTGAATTGCTGCCATGAGACTGTACCTTTGATTGTTCTTTGTGTGGATTCCCACCACAACTTTTCATCGCCTCTTAACATGAAGGTGGCACAATTTACTTTCTGTTCTTCTGGGATGTTCATGTGGCGGAAAATAGTTCTATTTCTATCCAATTCAATGTTATAGTTGGATGTACGGATGATTCGTCAAATATTGAAGAATGGAACATCCCGTGTTCTCAAATCATTTTTTGTTTTTAACTCATACCTATGTTTACTAAATTATTTACTAAATTACTTGTTCGAAAATTCCACTTACCAGCGTATTTGGCATGGCTATAGGCATCACTTAACAGGCCGAACCATCAAACACCACGACTCTTCTAATGCAATAGAGCCTATTTGGCCCAAACGCTCTGATACCAAACTGTAACGACCGGATCCTTACACATTATGATTTGATCGCTATGACATGCATACTTAGACTTTTCTATCATGAGATGAGTTCTGGTGAAAATTTAAAAGAACATATCTAAATTTTATTAATTAGATAGAAAAACTATATAAAAAGTTATTTATCAAAACACCAAGATCCATAAAACATTAGCGTGGTGGTACAAAATGCATATGCCTATAATAGTGAGTTTGATAGTCGGCCATTTGAGCGACGTCCAATTCTGTCATATACGTTGTGTCCTTACCTACAAAGTCTGTAAAAATATAGGATGAGTATATAATATACCCAGTAAGTAGTTCTCACGTAGGGTAGTGACCAAATGCACAATCAGAAGCAACATGTCATGAAAAGATATGGTTGGGACCGAAAACGTATAATAACATGTGCTGGTCGGTTATGCTTCCAACATAAATCTCTCCGCCCTGATAGGAAAATGAGGACCTAAGCGAAAACTAACCCATCTGATGATTAGCGGGTCATGCAGCCAGTAGGGCCAGAGTCGCATCCAACATCAACCATTAGCATAAACGTAATATTGGACTAGAGGGGTGCAACCATACATACCCTGCTAGTCCCTAGCGTAAACAGAACGTAAGATTAGGCCTGGAGGGGTGCAACTATACATACCCTGCCAGCCCTGTAAATATGAATTTCTCCACCCTGATATGAAGATGAGGACTTAAGGGGAAACTAACCCATCTGATGATTAGCGGGTCATGCACTCAGTAGGGTCAGAGTCGCATCCAACATCAACCATTAACATAAACATAAGATTAGACTGGAAGCATAACTTACACTAATTAAAACATGATTTTAATTTAATCGTGAACAAACATAATGCATGGGGTCCCTTGTAGAGAAACGTGTTCTAAACATGTAATGCAATATAACAATTAAAATAACCGTGCAACATAATAAAGGTACACTACCAAAGAACATTTAAAGAAAGGGTGAGATAAACTACTTACTGTGATCTAGTTATTCCTTATTATTCTTTATGATTTGATCAGTAGAGCTTTCCCTTTTTAAACTAGAAGGAAATTTGGGAAGAAATTTGGGCAGCACCTTACCCGAGCTTTTCTCTTTTAACCTCACAGAACTTCCTCACTCACACTTACTTTTTCACACGATTCTTTGTTACTGAGATTTGTTTTGAGAATGGGTTAAATCTTAAGGCAAAAGGTCCTATTTATAGTAGTTTTCACCTCTTCTCAGTGTGACAAATCATCCTACAGGTGGCTTCTTTAAAATTACTTAGGGTTTAAGGATTCCTCTCAATAAGACACCTAATCTTGGCTAACGTTTGCCCTTACGTCATCATTCTTTGTTTGTATTCAATTTTAGGGTTTTTTCCATGTATAATCTATAAGATCGTGGCCAAATTCAATGCATAATCCATGCTTCTGTCCAAATCTCACTCTTTCTGTTCTCAGAATCTCACTCTCTCCAGCTTTCTCGCTGGTTTGCTCTCGTGACTCTCGCTATCGCTGGTCTCGCTCTTACTACCGCTCTCGCTCTCGCTCTCTCCAATTTTCTCTCTAATCTCGCTAGTATTCACGCGTGGTTGCCTTCACTGTTTGTTGATTCCACTTCCTCTTTTTAACTCTTTCAAATTTTAAGAGTATATGGGCAATTAATTTTCACTTCCAATTCTTCCAATGAGCAGTGCCCAAACAAAAAGTTATCTACTGCCCATTGTCTCCTGAATTAGCTAGTGTCCAACTTCTAATTAATCCTCCCTGATTCTGCTCCCTTATTCATTATTTTTGGATAATAAATAAATTTCCTATTTTTCCCCTTCTAAATTTCCACCCGATTTTTCTATTAAGTTTATATATTTTTCATTCTTAATTATATATTTTATTTGTTTTCTTACTTTCTAAATTAAGGTTAGGGTATTACATTTATCACCCCTTTAAATAAAATTTCGTCCTGCTTAACATTTGACATTTAATTTCCTGTAGTGTATGCGTATAATTTGGGTTGTTATAGAAATGATGATTTCGCAGATGAAAGGACGTACTTCTCTGCTACTTCATAAATGTGAGGAGCGCGACGGCAAGCTTTTTGAGTACCTCGGGGCCTGCCATCGCAGAATTTTTATTGGGCCCATCAAGGCCCAACCTATAAATTTCGTCTCTTCCGTCTTATGTCGTCTACTTGAGTCTTTTGGCGAATAGAAACCATAATCGCCTCTACATACCAGACTTTCTTCTTCCTAAACCCTAAGAGTTTCCCAACTTTTTTCACTAAGTACAACCATGGCCGATCAGTCTTCCCACATATCTTCTTTTTTCTCATCACCCTCACCAGCTCAAATCACTGCTCGAGAGGCAGCAATCCTCGCAGCAAGCCACCGTCCTGCACCCAACCAAAACCCATCCCTCGAACCGCCGGAAAACTACGGCGAAAGCCTTTAGCAGCCGGACCACTCCGCATTCAAGGGGGGCACAGCATGGAGAGTGCCCCACTCCCAACACTATCTTCTAAAAGCGAGAAAAAGAGAAGAGATGAAAGGGATGTGTTCGGGAGTATTTTGAGTAACATGGAAAAGGAAGAAGGGTTGCTCGAAGCAGGGGTTGTTAATCAGCCACTACCTTCGGAAGAGGAGATGGAGGAAGCTTTGAGAAGGAGCGCTCTGGTAGTTTCGGATCCTGAGGAAACTACTCACGTAGAATCCTATGAGGGACCCATCAGAGCTGATTTGGAGCAAGTAGTGGCGGAAAAGCAGCCGAAAATGGTTGAGGAGAAGAAGAAGAAGAAGGTCAAGGAGAAGAGGGCGGAAGAAGATGAGGAAGCCCATCTAATCAAGAAGAAAGAAAGGAGAACGAGTGAAAAGAGGGAATACAGGTAGGAGAAGAGGCGCCTGAAGAAGAAGGAAGAAAAGAGAAAGAGGGCTGAGAGCCTAGAAGTCGACGGAGAATCCACCTCCGCAAGGGGGTAGCAATGCAAAGAAGAAAATCAGTGCAACCTGAAGAGGAAACAACGCAAATAAGAATGGTTGCGACTGATGATGGAAAAGATCCAGAAATCACCCCCTTATGCGGCGTTGCAAGGAGAATGCGTTGCAAGGGTCAACAATCGACCCACCAATTTTGCAAAGTGTATTAGAAGAAAACAAGAGAAGAAGAAGAGAGGAGGAAGAAAAGCAAGAGAAGATGTTGTGGGCACAAAAAATCATCGCAGAGGGTAGTCGAAGAAGAAAATTACAAGATGAGGAAGTGCGCCACAACAATGCAATATCGACAGAAGAGGAAAGAATAAGGCTCGAGGAAGAACAGTGCATTTTGCTGGCCTTAGAGCAATTCGAGAGAGAATTTGAAAGAGAAATAAGAGAAGAGGAAGAGAAAGAAAGGAAAAGAAGAAGAAGGGGCGCCGAGCAAATGTTCAGCACATTCGAGAGAAGAAAGGCTAAATTGCAAAGTGGGAGAAGGAAGAACAACGTAAGGAAAGGGAAAGGAATCAAAAACAAAGATCCCGCCTTGCATTGACAAAAGAGAAGGGAAAAGCGATAGTGGAAAGCAGTGAGCCTGCGTTGGCCAAGGGACGTCCATCAAAGAAGAAAGAAAATGACGACATGATGATGGAGATCGAATTCTTCCCTACGCCAATGCCACTACCGGACTTGATCACGAGTGTTGTACTAGAACATGGATGGGAAACATTTTGTCAGTGCCCATCCGTCATCATCTCAACGATAGTGTGAGACTTCTATAATGGACGACTCCATGGCACCAAAGATGCGGTGACCATGAAAGGGGAAATGGTGTCTTTCAGCACAAAGGACATCCATGAATTATATCAGATGAAGGACATCCCGGATGCACCGGGTAATAAAATCCTCGATAATCCCATAGAAGAGCAAATGGAAGATGCGCTGAAGATATTAATGCAACCGGGCACTCAGTGGTTGGTCTCCTTAAAAGTCATTAGAACCCTGGCGTCCAAGACACTGCTTCTAGAAGCGCGGCTTTGGGTATATTTGATGAAATGGCGACTCATCCTGACTTCACGTGACAAAATAGTTTCAAGGGATAGAGTCATGGCTGCATACTACATCGTGCGTGGCATTCCAATGGACGTGGGCTAGTTGATCGCAAGATAGATTCAAGGTTTTGTGGGGCGTATAAGAGGCCAATATTTCTTTCCTTGGACAGTCTCAAGCTTATGCCTCTCATTGGGTGTGGGTGTTGAAGAAGAACCAATGCCGGAGGTACATGGTCTCATCAACGTCAAGATTTTGAGAATGCTTCTCAAATGATTCCCCACATTGCCCCGAACTTCCACCTAAAAGGCTCATGATCGATTTAAATGCACCGCAACAACCAAAGACCAAGAAACAGCGGAAGAATGACAAAGGAAAGAAAAAAGGTCCAAGAATGATCACCGCAAGATCAAGAACCCTTGAACCCTTTGCCTTTGATCACTCGCCCTCCAAGCCCTCTTGCAGAACCCCTCTCCCCACTCCTCAAACATTTTACCAACCTTTTCCTTGCTCCTGATTCCCCCAACACATATCCAGTAGCTCCATCCTCCCCTTCATCTTCACTGCAATTTTCCCCACCACCACCGCATGTTGAAGACCCACGCGATTTGCTATTGAGAGTGAGAATATTATACATAACGTCACTATTCCACCAAAAAGTTTACTTTTAGTTCAAAACGATCAATATGTAGAATCAGAACAAGTGATTGCCGAGATTCGCGCGGGAACATACACTCTTAATTTAAAAGAGAGGGTTGACCAACCCTAAAACGTTGATGGCGAAACATCGCAGGCACAGCCCACCATTGCCAACTTAGCTGTTGGACTTGCTGATATGCATTCTCTTCTTTCCCATCAACATGACTTTTTCTGCCAGCGAAAAAATGAGGTAAACGAGCGACAAGAAGAGTTGCAATGCAGTGTTGACAAGACAGGTGATGATCAACATTCAACGCAATATTTACACGATCCACCTGAACCAAAGGTAATTAGCAGAGTGCAACCATGAGTACTTCAACGTTTTGACAGCGTATCTTCATGGTCCCATGGTGCCTCCGCATTTGCAGCAACATCTGAATTTCGAAGAAGCTTCTCGAGTACCTTATCAGAATCCTCCTCCTGAACCTCCTCCTCAATAAATTTACAAATTCTTTTGGGGTCATTCTTTGATTTTTAATGCATTCATTATTTCTATGTATAGAAGTTATTTCTTGATTCTTTGTACATGCTAAAATTTTGCATTGCGTTATTTGTAATTCTTTGTATACTTGGTTAATTTTTAATACAACTGAGTAGCAATTCATTCCGTATGCGTTAGCCTCTTCTTTATCATCCTTTGTCAATTATTGCAATGTTCTTAATCTTTTCTTTTGCGTTATTCATTGCACTGCCATGATGAGTAATATGCATACCCTTAGTAACATTTCCCACACTTTGTATTTGCTGACTAACACTTAGATCATTCATAGCAATTGCATTTCTTTACCTTTTATCCTTCAAAATTCTGCTCAAATCTTCTTTATAAAATTTTGACGAAGTGTTTGTTTATTCTATCCAAACAACACAATGAGAACCTTGCGCATCTCTAAATTTGGGGGTGGGGAAGATCTGAGCAGATGCGATCAAGTGGATGTGATCATTAAGAAAATGTTTTCATTATTGCCAAAAAAAAAATCATGTAAACTCCAATGTCAGCGCAAGGGAAATTCCAAAAACAATCCCAATCTGATAAGAGTTAAGTCGTGAAAGGAACCTGCTCATAGTTGGATGTTCGCATGACACCCGTGGGAGCAAGACAAAACAAAGGCGGGTTTCCAAGAACGACGCAATATGAAAAGAGAAAAATGAAAAAAAAAAATTAGAGTATAAGAGACAACTCCTCTGACCAGCAAAAGTTAAACTTAGCTGAAAATCAAGAGTTAAAGTTGAGATTGGTACACAACCGTAGTTGGATGTTCGCACGACACCCTTGGGAACAAGCCAAAACGAAGGGTGTAACCATGATCAATAGTCTCTAATAAATGACGCAAATCGGACCATTGCATCCAGACGCACCAAGTTGTTTTTGCAAGAAAAGGTAAACATTCTTTTCAAAACAAGAAAGGGATTTTTGAGTAGGGTATTTGTTGTATAAAAGAATAAAGTAGGGCATGTTTATGAATTATTAAGGATCGAAGGAAATTGCACGGTTAAGTAATGTTGCCTAGGTGGAGCATTCGGGGCAACCAATCAACGCAAAGTTAGGATAGAAATTGAGCAATATTGCCTTAGTAGAAGATATGCTGGAGGACAACCATATATCTAAATTTGGGGTTGTGATAGCTTGTAGAAATACAAGTTATTTATACTGTTTTATTTAGATATTGTGGCTAAAAGAAAGGAAATTTGTGTCGATAGTATAGAAATTGGCTAAGAAATGCAAGAATTATAAATTTTCGTCAATACACCCAGTAACACCATTGCGATGGTAGAATAGAATTTGTCAGTTCTGTTTTGTAGGAAATCAGTCACCACATGCGTTCGTGGCTCAAAAGATAAAATAAACAATGCATCTACGTCACATTGTACCCATCAATCGAGAACAAAGAAATGATCAACGCAATGACGGCGCATGCGACAATCGATCAAGAGCTTTGCGATCAATGCAATTTAAACTGCATGCGATAATAAAAAATAACACCGCATGCGATGAACGATCGAAGATGTAAAGAGCAACGCATTTGCAGAGGAGTCTAACAAGTGTACAACTTTCAGTTGTGTATTTCTCACGGATTGATTGCATAACAGAAGAAATATTCACTTCGCCATTTCAGGAACAACCATAACCATAAAATGGGGACCACAATTCAGAAAGTCAAGCTTCGCCTATAAATAGCTTCTGCAAATTCACTGAAATATATACTTGAATACATAGAGACGTGCATATACTAATTTCTGAGAGAGAGACTAGTCTGAGGCGACCTCCAGAGTTGATCCGGAAAGAACCACAAGACAAGGCCGAGAGTGAGTCTCCGAGCAAAGAATCCTTCCAATCCCCATAGTTGAAGCTCTGTACGAAGGTCACTTCTACTGGGAAGGCAAGCCTGATAGGGAAGCCTTCCTCTCCATCACTTACACACGCCGGCAAGCATAATCTCCGTTCAGATCTGTGTCATGACGTTGACACTCTTTCTGTATTTGTTTCTAATCTCTATTTATCACTTCTATTCATCTTTTTTACTCTTTCATTCACACCATGTATCGAACGCTTAATCTTAGTATTAAATGTTATGATCATTACCATCATCATCTCTCTGTCTATTTCCGTTTATCCATAATTCATTTTCTCCATGATGTTTTCCTAATTCCCTGGGTAATTAGCAAGAATTAAGTAAGTAAATTAATTTGTGTTAAGAAAATAATTAAGTTTAGCTAAAGCATGCTCGATGGCATCTTCACCTGTGAGAGCAGAAGTGAAGAAGTTATTCCACCTATCGAGAAAAGGTTGGAAGAATGCGTTAACTAAAGTAAGAAGTACTTCCAGAGATGGAAGCAACCTTGCGTTCATCACGTTCATCTCTGTTTCACCGTAGAGATATGGGAATGCGGCCGATCACCAAGAGGTGTACGCCAAGGGAAAGTGGAACCTTAGTTGCATCTTTAAGTCAATTAACAAACTTGCGATGTTTTTACTAATTACTCTTTCTACTTTTGATTCATCCATAAAGACTTGCCATCGCATACCACGATCCTTTGTATAACTTCACAGTCAGTCTCGACCTCAGTATCATGTATCATGTATCTTGTATCTTGTATCATATTAGTTTAGGATTTTACTTATTAACGCAATTTTATTTTACCAACGCAATTTTATTTCATCGTAATTTATATTCCTGTATAAACCAAATTCTTTATTCATTGTTAAACTGGTCGCATGTATCACAAAAGTAACGCATTAATGAAAACAATCCCTGTGTTCGACCTCGGATTATTCTGAGAAACTTGCGTTGGAATTATACTTGGTTTCAATGCAAGGAAACTTGTGACACGCATTACTCTATAGCATACTACAAGCATATCATTAATAATGCATATATTTAGAAGTAGTGTGCATAAGCGATAACACAGTGCATACATAACAAGGAAACAATTTTTAAGTGTACTAGGATGCTAACAAGATGATTGGATCAAAGCGATGGATGTTGAAATGGAGTCAATGTACTTCAATTCAGTAAGGGATCTCGTAGATTAACCTGATGGGGTTAATCCTATAGGTTGCAAATGAATCTACAAATAGAAACGGGGTACTGATGGGAAGGTATGAACGTTCAAGGCTAGATTAGTGGCAAACGGTTATATCCAGGTTCAAGGAGTCGACTATGAGGAGACTTTCTCACTTGTTGACACGCTCAAATCTATCCGGATACTCCTGTCCACTGCCTTATATTATGGCTATGCGATCTAGCAAATGGATGTCAAGACTGCCTTTCTGAATGAAAATCTTGAGGAGACCATTTTCATGGTGTAGCCCGAGGGATTCATAATCCAAGGTCAAGAGCAAAAGGTTTGCAAGCTTAATCGTCCATTTATGGATTGAAACAAGGCTCTCGATCTTGGAACATAAGATTTGATACTGCGATCAAATCTTATGGCTTTGATCAAAACATTGATGAGCCTTGTGTTTACAAGAAAATCATCAACAGTTCAGTAGTTTTTCTAGTATTATATGTAGATGATATCCTACTCATTGGGAATGATGTAGGTTTACTGACTAGGGTTAAGAACTGGTGATGCGTTATTTTATGCGGTGAATTAATGAAAGGAATTGTGGTGATGGAAAAATGCGTTGTGCAACAAGTTTTCTCAGCAGGACCCAAGTATAAATCCTACTGAGTTTCCTGGTAAGTCCAGGGTTGAACTCAGCGACTAAGGAAAACAATATGCGGCAATAATTTTTAGATTACTTTGCAGTAACCAATAAATCAAAGAGTTGTTGGGTTGTTGTTTACAGTATAAAATGTATGCGACAGAGTTAAGAAAAGAGTTAATACTATGGAAGATGCGATAAATATACAAGGGAACGGGTTGAGAAGAGGTTCAGCTAACACTTCTTAGGATTGCGTTCATGCTATGCCATCATGCTACACACATACAATAGCAAATCATCTCTCAATGCAAATGTTACGGCTTTTAGTTCTAGAACACATGCGATAAAGTCTATAGGGCCTACACATAAGCCTCTATTCTTGTCTATGCGATGACGATTGATGCTCACATATACAAGGTGACCGCATAATGCCATAATCTATCTCTAGGGCGCATGTGATGCATGTTGACAAACAGAGCTTATCTCTAATTCTATATCTCTTGCTTATGCAGATCTAATCTTGCTCTCTCGAGTCTAGATTCTAACCTAGCTCTCTCAAGTCTTAGGTTCTTTCTTTAGACTCTCTCTCGAGTAGCTCTAAAAGGGTGATGGGCACAACATAAGATAAGATGATCGCATGCAATGAAGATCCTGGGTCATGTTAGTAAGTTCCTCTCAACCCATTCGATAGATTTAGCTACTCATGCGTGTTTTAAAGAGAGTGAATAGATGTAGATAAGCAAGTTCCATTTTATAGATATATAATTGAAATACAGAATAACACTGCGGAATAAGAATAAAGAGCCTAGTAGCAATCTCTTGCTTCCCAAGGCTTTTATACTATTCTTCTCTACTTTACTCAAAAGATAATCTTGCTCTCGCAAGAGTCGACCCTTTATATGTTTTTCCATGCCTCCTGGGTTCTCTCCCGAGTTGACCAGGGCGATCTTCTGCCATCTCTTCCCTTCTCTCGCACCGCCTTCTGAGTAAAAGAAGAATATGAACAAGGCTACTTCTATCTATGGAGAAAATTATCTAACTGTCGAACTCCTTCACTGAAGGTGGCCTCTGGTATTTATAGAGCTTCGGGGTGAAACGCTTCTTCTCTCTTATGATTGCACTGATGGGATGGCACCGAAAAGTTGAGTGTACTTGCTACAGTAGTTCGTTAATGGCTTGTCAACTTAATTCGAAATCGACCGTCGTCAGCTTTCTGTCCCATCGTGATTTATTACGCTTTTCACTCGGATCGGCCCACCAAGATACGTCGGCTCTATGCGCCAACCTTCTTGAGTAGATATTCGCGAGCACAAATGATCGCATAGCCTTGCGTTAACGCAATCTCTTAATGCGCTTTTCCGTTGATTTCCTTGGATCGCATTTTCCGCCTTGGGTCAACGCATATTCTGTACAAAAATACATAAGTTAACTGCTTTAATGCGATGGACGCATGCGATCACAATGTTGTGAACTTAATACTTTCGGATGCAATATTGTATCTTTTTATCATCGCAACCCTACATTGTTTTACAACTTAGTACTTTAATAACGTGCATTTCTGCCCGTTATCACACCCCAAAATTTAAACAATGCTTGTCCTCAAGCATAAGCTAAATATTTCCTTTAGAAAGTCGACCGCCTTCTCTTTCCTAGATTTCTCAAGGATGCCTTACTCAAATCCTATGCACCAAAATTTCCTTAATTCTTGTCCAGGTCTCTTCTTAAAATATTTTTAAAATTTAGGGACCGCAAGTTTAACCTTCAAAAGGACTTACTAGATTCCAGGGCATCGCATGATATATTTCAAAAAAGACTTTCACTGGGGTGTTTTCAAATGATTTTTATCCTTGCGTATTTTAGACATATATTTTTATTTTTGTTTTTTTCTATGACCTTGTGCTGATCCAAGTGCCTAGCCTTTGTTTTGGCTTGCCCCCACGTGTGTCATGCGGACATCCAACTACGAGCAAGGCACTCCTTCTCAGACTAAACTTATGCCCATTTGGCATCGGAGTTGCGATCATTTATTTATGCGTTGATGACGATTCCTACCTTTGTTTTGGCTTGCCCCCATGTGTGTCATGCGGACATCCAACTACGAGTAGGATCCGATCGCAACGTTATTTTTTTTTAAGGCTAAAAATAGCAAGGTCAAAAAATGAATACCGTACCCCCAAATTTAAAATGCGGCAATGTCCTCATTGCTAAAACATTGAAAGAAGTCATGCGATGCACTTAAGAAGTTTCGTAAAGGGTTAGTTTGAAAGAAAGCTAGCAGCCCACTAACTTCTAGAAATATTTCATGAGGTGACTGTCCTAAAATTAAGTTGACTCTAGTGTATATGAAGAAATAGAAGTATGTGTTTCATCATTGAAATCATAATTGGCAAAGAGAAATCATGCAGTGACTTACTAAATTGATCAATTTTTAATGATTGTGTCAACCAAAGAGGATGCGATGATAAAATTTTAAAAATTAAAATGCGATGCGAGAGTACAAAATTTGGAATAAAGTCAAGGAAAGATACAACCCCCAAATTTGCGTTGTCACCCGCATTAGATGTTAATGCATTCTGCTTTGCGACAATCCACTTCCTTTTGATTGTGGTGACTAAATAAAGTAGTTGCGCCTTCGTGTAGCACCTCCGTAATCGTTCACCTCGATCGTTGCAAGAAAAACATTGAGAGGGTCAAATAATCATAAAAAAACAGAGTTAACAAAATCGTTTACCACGATGGTTCAACACGATCGCATTATTATTATTATTATTATTATTATTATTATTATTATTATTATTATTATTATTATTATTATTTTAAGCATAAACAAATATGCGATAATCAGATAATAGCAAGGTAATGAGAGTTCATGAAGCATTAATACGAAACAAAAAGGATATTCAAAAGGATTGCATCCCTGATGAGGTTGAGTCGCATAGACTGCTTATTTCAAGCTGGACTTTTCACGTCCATGGTGGCTTTTTCTTCTTTTCTCGAACTTCCAAAATCTTGACTGTCTTAATTCGAAGCCTCTCCCCGTTAATGTTCATGACAATCTCCCCCTTGCGCACATCAATTTGAGCGCGACCAGTTGAGAGGAATGGTCATCCCAATATGATGGGCGCATCTCCGTTCGCTTTATAATCCAAAATGATGAACTCTCCCTCGGGATGTATTCGGGATCTGTCCATAAGCAAGAGAGTCTCCTTCGTGGGCGTGAGTTTGCCCATATTCAATCGTTTGAAGATTGATAGCGGCATTACGTTTATACTCGCCCCAAGATCGCATAATACTTAACCACTGTAGACCCCTCCAATTGAGCATGGCGTCGTGAAGATTCCTGGATCGCACATTTTTTGTGGGATCATAGCATTTTGCGTTAATACCACTGTCGCGAATTTTTCTTCATCATCCTATTTCTTTTTCAATCTTTATGGGAATGGATGTAGTTGGACTTCTTCTATCTTGTGTTCTAGAGGCTTGAGGGTGGACGCAACCTCTGGGTTCATCTTCTCGGGCTCTTCTGAATTATAAGTCAACGGGTCCTTGGTTGTTACCGCATTCAAGTTGGTCGTGATGGGTTCCTCTCCTACTTCTGTCGTCCTTTTTTCGCTTAGCAAGGAGACTGCTAAGCATTGTTCCTTTCCCATACTCCCAGAGTTGCACGGGAGCTCAGTTGAGCTTGGAAATGCTCCTTGCGGTCTATTTTTTAGCTTACCTGTATTCTGTCCTAGTTGAATTTTGAGATTTCGGATGGACGATGCTTGATTCTGAAGCACTGATTCGTTCTTCTCAATATACTGCTTCAACAAGCTTTCTAAGGACAAAGATTGTGGTGTCTGCAAACTGCTGGCTTGGTTATGCATTGGACCGTTTGTTCGCGGGAAAAACCCTGGTGGCCCTTCCTTTTGCGCCACTAATTGAAAGCTTTGTTGTTGATCTTTCCACGCAAAATTAGGGTGGTTTCTCCACCCAGGGTTGTACGTATCGAAATAAGGGTTGTTCTTTATGAAGCATACTGACTGAGGATTTCTTGGGCATTCTTCCATCGGATGTGCTTCTCCACAGATGACATAACTTGTAGACATTTGAGCAATTGTGTTGACCTACACATTTTTCGCTCCTGTACTATTAATTGCGATGCCTTGTATCAAACTCATCACCGCAATCATTTGGTTCTGAAAGGATGCGATGACCCTGTTGTTTGCGTCACCATCTCTAATTCTTAATCTTTGATCTCTTTCTTTCCAGTCCTCGTGATTTTTAGAAATGCGATCAAGGATGTTCTTGGCCTCATCATCAGTTTTATCCAGCAGACCTCCAGCGGTTGGCGCATTGGCAGCTGTCCGGGAAGCAGGGTTCAGTCCTTGTTAAAAAATCTCCATCCGTAAGCAGTCTGGTAAGCCGTTATGTGGGCAGTCTCTCACCAGCCTCTTAAACCTCGCCCAAGCATCGCTGAGAAATTTTTCAATTTCCTGTTCAAAATTGGTTATTAACTTCCTTCTCCTGGCATTCTCCATTGGTGGGAAATATTTCTTCATGAACTTCTCTACTACTTGTTCCCACGAAGTTATCTCTCCCGGTTTGAGAGAATAAGCCCATTTCCTTGCTTGATCGCACAAAGAAAATAGGAACAAATTTAGTTGAACTTCCTCGGTAGAGATATTCGAGAACACAAAGTGTTACAGATTTCTATGAAGCTCCGAAGGTGGGCGTGCGGATCCTCGCCACGCCTTCCTCCAAACTGACTGGCAGTTTGGATCATTTGCAACATAACCAATTTCATTTTAAACCTCGATCCATCTAGCACTAGCCTCATGATTCCTGGGGAGAAATTGTAGAGGTTGGGTGACGCATAGTCCTGAATGGGTCTATTGCGGTCATTCGCCAGGAGGATGGGGTTGGCCATTATATTATTTGCGTTTGCGGCCCTTTCTTCTGGTTGTTCCACCATTCTTGGAGTTCTGTCTTGTTGTTGGCGGTTGTCTCTCAATCTTCGTCGAAATGTTCTTTCAATCTCTGGTTTGTAATTCGCTAGAGATTGAAAGCTGCAAAGAAATCAGAAAAATTACCATTAGCACAGTGTATTGCTGAAGTCCATGGCAATGGCCCAAAAACTTGATGCGTTATTTTATGCGGTGAATTAATGAAAGGAATTGTGGTGATGGAAAAATACGTTGTGCAACAAGTTTTCTCAGCAGGACCCAAGTATAAATCCTACTGAGTTTCCTGGTAAGTCCAGGGTCGAACTCGGGGACTAAGGAAAACAATAATTCAAAGAGTTGTTGGGTTGTTGTTTACAGTATAAAATGTATGCAACGGAGTTAAGAAAAGAGTTAATACTACAGAGAATACGATAAATATGCAGAGGAATGGGTTGAGAAGGGGTTCAGCTAACACTTCTTAGGATTGCGTTCATGTTATGTGATCATGCTACACACATACAATAGAAAATCATCTCTCAATGCAAATGCTACGACTTCTAGTTTTAGAATGCATGCGATATATGTGATAAAGTCTATAGGGCCTACACATAAGCCTCTAGTCTTGTCTATAGGATGATGATTAATGCTCACACATACAAGGAGACCACATAATACCATAACCTATATCTAGGGTGCATGCGATGCATGTTGACAAACAGAGCTTATCTCTAAGTCTCTATCTCTTACTTATGCAGATCTAATCTTGCTCTCTCGAGTCTAAATTCTAACCTAGCTCTCTCAAGTCTTAGGTTCTTTCTTTAGAATCTCTCTCGAGTAGAGCTAAAAAGGTGATGGGCGCAAATAAGACAAGACGATCGCATGCAATGAAGATCCTAGGTCATGTTAGCTAAGTTCCTCTCAACCAATTCGATAGATTTAGCTACTCATGTATGTTTTAAAGAGAGTGAATAGATGTAGATAAGTAAGTTCCATTTTATAGATATATAATTGAAATACAGAATAACACTACGGAATAAGAATAAAGAGCCTGGTAGCAATCTCTTGCTTCCCAAGGCTTTTACACTGTTCTTCTCTACTCTGCTCAAAAGATAATCTTACTCTCGCAAGAGTCGGCTCTCTCTATTTTTCCATGCCTTCTGGGTTCTCTCTCAAGCTGACCAGGGCGATCTTCCGGCGTCTCTTCCCTTCTCTCGCACTGCCTTCTAAGTAAAAGAAGAATATGAACAAGGCTACTTCTATCTATGGAGAAAATTATCTAACTATCGAACTCCTTCACCGAAGATGGCCTCTGGTATTTATAGATCTTCGGGGTGAAAGGCTTCTTCTCTCTTATGATTGCACTGATGGGATGGCATTAATTCTCTGTCTGATGTGCCGAATATTTGTCACCGAAAATTTGAGTGTACTTGCTACAATAGTTCGTTAACGGCATGTCAACTTAATTTGGAATCGACCGTCATCAGCTTTATGTCCCATCGTGATTTATTATGCTTTTCACCCGGATGGGCCCACCAAGATGCGCCGGCTCTATGCGGAAACCTTCTTGAGTAGATATTCGTGAGCGCAGATGATCGCATAGCCTTGCGTTAACGCAATCTCTTAATGCGCTTGGCCGTTGATTTCTTTGGATCGCATTTTCTGCCTTGCGTCAACGCATATTCTGCACAAAAATACACAAGTTAACTTCTTTAATGCGATGGACGCATGCGATTGTAATGTTGTGAACTTAATGCTTTTGGACGCAATATTGTATCTTTTTATCATCGCAACCCTACATTGTTTTACAATTTAGTACTGTAATAACGTGTATTTTTGCCCGTTATCAACTGGTTAGCAACCCAATTCCAAATGAAAGATTTGGGAGAGGCTCAGTTTATTCTAGGTATTTAGATCTTTAGGGATCGAAATAACAGAGTGCTAACTCTGTCTCAAGCGTTGTATATTAACAATATGCTTGTCAAATATTCAATGCAGAACTCCAAGAGAGGCTTATTGCCTTTCAGGCACGAAGTTACATTGTCTATGAAACAGTGTCCTAAGACACCTCAAGAGGTTGAGCAAATGAGATAGATCCCCTATGCATCAGTTGTTGGCAACCTGATGTATACGATGTTATGTACTTGACCTGACATCTACTATGCAGTGGGGATAGTCAGTAGATATTAATCTGATCCAGGATTAGGCCACTGGGCCACTGTTAAGAACATCCTCAAGTATCTACGGAGAATGAGGGACTACGTTCTCGTGTATGGTTCAAAGGATTTAATCCTTATAGGATACACAAACTCTCAGACTGATAAAGATTCTAGGAAATCCACATCAAGATCAGTGTTCACTCTTAACGAAGGAGTCATAGTCTAGAGAAGCACCAAGCAAGGGTGCATCACTAACTCCACCATGGAGACTGAGTATGTAGCGGCTTGGGAAGCTACTAAGGAAGTTGTATGGCTTAGGAAGTTCTTGATTGATCTGGAATTCATTTCAGACATGTCGAAGCCCATCACACTTTATTGTGATAATAGTGGTATTGTGGCTGATTCCGGAGAGCATAGGAGTCACAAGCGCGGGAAGCATATAGCGCGAAAATATCATCTCATCTAAGAGATTGTGCATCGAGGAGACGTGATCGTCATGCAGATAGCTTCAGAGCACAACGTTGTTGATCCATTTACAAAGGCCCTTATGACTAAAGTGTTTGAGGGTCACCTGCAGAGTATGGGTCTATGGGACAAGCCACATGTAGACTAGGGCAAGTGGAGGACTTATTAATAAACGCATATTTTTGCCCTAGATTATTATTTGTGTACTTTATATTTTGACTATATTTTACACCCCACTAGCTTTAGGTCAAGTGGGAGATAGTTGGGTTTGATACCCTAAATATCATAGGGTTCTATAGTTTGTGAATGTAATGTACAAAGTTATTATTTATTTAATAAAATATATGATATTTTATTTCAAATTTTCTTGCATTAATAAAAAACCAATAAACTAAATTCTATGGCTATCTCGTAACTTAAACATGTATGTAGAGACATGGGACCATTTTGGAGATTCCCATGGGGTGCATAAGACGGAATTCACTCCTTCCCCAATGTTAGGAAAGTAGATAAATTGTTCCCTTAAGGGTTGATTCCAGGGCTTTAACATTGTGGCGCCACACCTTCTCCTGGCCCGAGAGGGGTTAATCATAGTGGGACTATGATTTATTGTTCATTAGAGGAATCAGTGGTACTTAAGAAGTTAAATGTAACTACAGGGAAAAAACGATAATTTGGCCCAGCTATACTTACGAGCATTTTGTGAAGGGTCATCGTACTGTGGACTGGTTATATCCAATGAACACAGAAATATATCTGTAGTGCGAAGAGTGTAGTTGTCGGTCTTTAGTGAAGTGTTCGACAGTTAACGGATGGTGAATAATTTAATTAAAGAGTTTAATTAATTATTCATGAACTGTTGGAGCTTTAAGCTACAGGTCCATGACGTCCCCTCGGTAGCTCATCGGATTTTAAGAGAATCAAGTTTTGGATTAACTTGAATTTTTAAAATTAATTGAGGAAATTAATTATATATGATATAATTAAGTTTATGTAATTATATATGATATAATTACTATAATGTATTTGATACATTATAATATAAAGAATTATGAGAGGAATTAAATGTTTGAATATGATTCAAATGTTAATTATATGAATTAGATTCATATAATTAAAATTTAATGTAAATATGATTTATATTAAATGCCATGAGAAAGAGAAACGAAACTATAGGTTATATATTGTATATGATACAATTTTGAACTATATGTTATATGTTATATAGGATATAACATACGATTGCATAACATATAATATGTTGGTTATTATATATCTTTGTTATAATTTTAATTGTGAATTAACATTATTTTTTATTTTATTGTTTAAATAATTTTTCTAATTATTTTTTTTAAATAATAAAGGGGAGGGAGTTAACTCCCTCCCCACTTTTTCTTTCCACCACTCAAGTAAAAAATGGAGGGGTCTCTTTCATGTACCTACAAAAAAGACAGAGAAAAATGTTAGAGCACACAGAACGTAAGTTTTTTCTCTGAAAAGTTCTTTGCCTTCCCAGGCTTTTCCTCTCAATTCTTTCTTCTCCCTCAATCCCAAAATCTCTTTAGAGCTCACACTTCCTAGATTCTCACCAGAGAATACCAGGGTGTCTTTCGTGGTTGTGTTCATGGGATTCTTTTTGAAGAACGTCTTCACGAGTAAGGTTTCCTAACCATTTATTTTTTTAAGCACGTTGTATATTTTTGTTTTTTCCTAATGCATGTGCTGTAATTTCTTTTTTTGAAAAAAAAAAAACGATTGGGTTTTTGGGATAAACCTCTTCCGTTGTAATCCCCTTCACAGGGGTTCTTTCACCTACTATTTGAACTGTTTACTTAAGACTACTTGAACTATTTCTTGAGAATGTTAAGACTGTTTTGACTTATTAGACTGATAATTTATAATTGATTGAACCTCATGATTTAATGGCATTAGCTGATTGGATTGGACTATTTTGACCATGATGAATGTATTGCTCACTGAGGACATACTAAAAATTTTATGCCTAAGATGTTTAACTATAAAATATAACACCGAAGTTATATGAAAACTAGAGCATGCTAAGTTATAGGGTTCTTATTAGTTTTTCGTATCTGAGCAAGTGTACACACTATGATTGATTCATGTTCCTTTGGGTTCATGTCTATGACTGATTTGTGGACCTTCGGGTTACACACTTGTTGGATTTTATGTCCTAAAACTCGTGGTATGTAAACAATGGTGCTTATTCTGAAAATTCAATAAAGGTGTTATTGAATAAATCTATTGCTTGAATAGAAATCCAATAAATGTAAAAGTCCCTTGACTATTGGATTAGTACTTGAATTTTATGTGGAGATATAAAGGTGGATTAGGTTCGAGTAAATAGTCAAAATGACCTATAATACATGGTTAAGATTGGGTACCTTAATCTGGTAACACTATTAGATACAACATGCTCTGTAGTTGTTACAAGGAATTATAAAGTGCTATAGACGAAGTGATCCTAATTCGTTCATGTTGGACATGAGGAGTGGGGGTGTCCTTGTGCAAAAGAGTTTGTACAAGATCGGACCACAAAATGAGTCACTCTTACTTTATAATGTTGTTTACTGTTTAAGACTAACTATTTCAAAGCGATGACCTAGGCAACTTGACCTTAATCCTGAGCTGACTATGAACTCCTGTTTATTCGGCATTACCATTAGATTTGCATAGGTGAGGGTTGGCTCAACAGCGCTGGCTCAATAAGACTGCCATTTCAGGGGTAAGACCAGATAGATAGCTGGGGACATGGGGTGTAAAAGGGAATTCACTCCTACCCGCTTTAAGGATAGTAGAGAGGTTGTTCCGTTAAGTGCTGATTCTGGGGCTTGAACAAAGGATCTCGGCCTCTCATTTGGCATGAGAGGGACTCGGTTTTGAGATTGGATCACAAAACAATTGTTCATTAGGCGATCAGTAGGGTCTTAAGGAACAAGAGGTAATTTCAGGAGTAAAATAGAGATTTGACTAAGTCGTTATTATGAATGACCTGTGAAGGGTTAACTTACTAATCATGGTTATATCGAGTGAACATAATATATCTACAGTGGGGGGTTCAACTATGGGCTTTAGTGGAGTGACCCATTAGTTAACGAATGGGGGTTAAATTAGTCTAATAAGTTTAGTTGATTAATCTCGAATCGTTGGAGCCCATGATCTGTAGGCCCATGAGGTCCCCTTACTAGCTCGAAAATGGATTAGCTCTAGAGTAGTGTGATAAGTTAATTTGAAACGTTCAAATTAGAATCCAACGGAATTAAAAAAATATATATTTAAATATGATTTAAATACATGAAGATGAATTTGTGTAAAAATTAATTTAATATTGGATATTGAATTAATTAGAATTATTTAAATTGTTTAAATAATTGCTTATTAATTTTATTAGAAAATTAATTTATGAAATTAATTTGTAAACTTAATAAATTTTGATTTTAGAAATAAAATATGATTTTAAAATCAAAATAGATTTTGGAAATTGAAAAATTACACAAAATTGAAAAATGAGTTTTTCATGTTCATCTTCAACTAGCTTACAAGCAACCCACATCTTCCTTTGGTTTACTCCAAGCACGAGTTGCATCCCATGTAGCACATCTCTTTGCATGACAGTCTGCAATATATTGAAGATATTGGAGTGAAGAAAAGTGTGATGAACCGATAGAATTTTTCAGAAATTTTTTTGAGAAGAAGGTGTTCTTCAATGGGTTGGTTCAGTGAGCTTTCTCCATATTCTCTTTGATTCTAGCTTATTTTGAGCCCCACAACTCAATCTAGAACACCAAGAGGATAGTAGGAAAGATCTTGTGGTGGTCTACACAAGGATTTGGAGGATTTAGCAACTGGAAATAGAGATTTCGATGGTTCGGCCAAGGTATATTCTTGAAACCCATTATACTCTATTTTAGCATGTTTCTTTTCTGACAAAATTAATCAATTAGAATGCTTATGGATTCTGTTTCCTTCTGCTTCGTGATGATGTTGATCCAACAACACTATGACTGATTCATGTTCCTTCGGGTTCAATCATATCATATACGTTATTAAATTCCCTATGACTGATTCATGTTCCTATGATGTCTAGGTGAAAAACAAATTTTAACACCTCATACCGCTCATGTGTTCTCATAAAACCGGTAAACAATGCTCAATTATTCAGCCATAATCCCCAAGTAGGAGGTGTTCTGTAGACCATCAACTTAAGTACCCCCAACCTTAGACAGGATTATACATCGGTTGAGCTTGTAACCGTATTTTACAAGATGTCGACCTATTTGAACTATTAAAACAGATGGTTAACCTATGTGAGCATACTTTTATCTTTGTTATGTATTTTAATGTCTAATCCAATTTTATAACAACTTATAAAATAATAGACATACATTGCATCCATAACATGCTTTTATATAACAATTATATAAACATTCATTTCATGCATTTAATATAACAACTTATATCAAAAGCCATCGAATCCTACACATGCATACTATTCATTATAATACTTATAATATACTTGCAATGCATACTACATGCTTATCTTATGGTGAAATTTTAAATATACATGGCATACAATATGCACACAATAGATAAATTATTTATTTCATACATTCACAATGCATTATTAAATAAACACACTAAAATAGATTGATTTTGGGAACCTAAGCAAGCTAAAAGCTACACTTATTACAATAATAAGCAGAAAATAGCCTCGAACACTTATTACAATAATCGAGCAATTCCAGCATAATTTCAACTCTAATGACTCTAGCAAATTTACAGACCCTTCACAACACGTTAAAACCCACAAAACATCGGGAAATTACAACAATTATTAAAACCAAAGATGAAAAACTGATGTCAAAACCGAAACTATCCATTTTAGAATACAAGCATTCATCACATGAATCAATACCCACTATATACATAAATTAACCAAAATTGAGTACATTAAGCATCGACGATATACGAGAGTGTACGGCAACACTATGCGTAGGTGTCATAAGGTGATGCGTCGATGCTATGCGACAACAATATGCATTAATGTCATGCGACGGTACTATGCATTGGTGGCATGTGGCAGCCTTGCTATGCGAGAGTGTACGGCCGAGGGCATGCAGTGATGCGGCCGATGGTATGCACGTATGCGGCCGAAGGAATGCGTTGGTAGTATACGATGGCATGTAGCGATGGATGCGATGGATACGATGGATGTGGCAGTGCTACGCGATGGCATCGGTGATGCTGCACGATGGATGCAATGGCATGTGGCCGATGATTTGCGATGGATGCGAGGGATGCGGTGGCCCTGCTAAAGTACGAGCTAGGCGATGGAACGAGCTAAGGTGGACACATGGTAATTTGTCCTTGCATTGCTAAGGCTTGCAATAACAAGGTCCATGAGGTTGGTTGCGTTGGTCATAAGAGATGCGTTAGCAAGAACCTAGGTGATGGTGAGCTATGCCTTGGGGTGTTGAGTTGAGAACCAAGTCGACCCAAAGGTTGCTATGCGTTGGTGATGTGCTATGCGTTGGACATCCGAGGGCATGTGGGCACATTTGTGGTTGGATGAATGCATATGAATGATGAACGCATATGAAGGATGGACGCATTCAAGGACGTCCTCCGAAAATGTGGCTTGTTGGGAAGAAATCTTAAGTCTTAAGCAAATGAGGTGGATGCATATGAAGACATGCAAATTCGAGGGCTATGCATTGGTAAAATGAGAGCAAGACACCTTGGGTTGCGCTGATACAAGATTGCGGTAATAGTGTAAGGAAGAGACACTTGGACATGCGACCAAGTAGGAGGTGTCGGCATTAGAGAAATTTTGGATGCCTATAAATAGGGCCAAGGACTTCAGTTGAGAACTCAATTCTCTTCAAAGGACATAAAGAAGAGTATATTGGGAGGAGACTATGCATTGATAGTGAGACAATGCGTTGGTCAAGAGGTTCCAAGAGGGGAGATATTGTCGGACAGAAAGGACAAGAAGTAGCATCAACTTGGGATGAGGAGTTGTCTCAGAATACTTGTGCGTTTAGAGTGATTTCAAAGTCACCTGAAATCTCTGAGAGTCTAGTTTTTAGGGTAGGGCTGCAAGAGAAGAAACTCCAAGGAATCGGGTTGGACAATGAGGAAAAGACAGGAGGGTCAAGTTGTTGGGTAAGCTGGGCCAGTCTTGATGTTTTGATGTTTTCGGCCAAACCACAAGAAATTATGAGCTAAGATTTTTAGGTAAGCTTCCGGAGACATTTTAGAGCATATTTTTAGAAGGAAGTATCTCGTGATAAAGCTTATAACTATGAGTAGTATGAGCTTTAATTTGAATATGGAATTTAGGGTTCAAAAGGGAGCTCGAGGTGATCAAGGAACTCCTAGAGAGAGAGGTTTCTAAATGATCAAGGTGAGTGGTACTTTCCTTTAAGTCTTAAAGCATATCTTTTAGAGTAAATTTTATATGCTTATGTTATGAATGAGTATCTATCATGAGAATGAGATTTTGTGATCGGGATGGTCAGGGGGTCAATGGACCTAGTTCTCGAGCCCGTAAGAAAAACCTCACGGGATGGTCAGGGGACCGAGAGGTCTAGTTCCTGAGCCTGTGGGAGGATCCTTGTATGGGCTGGTCAGAGGGCCGACAGGCCTAGCTTCTGATGTGAACCCCGAATCCTAATTTCTCTACTTGATTATGTTCCCTACTAAGACTAGTGTGATGTGTAGGTTGATGTGGAAACTAGTGTGGAATGGTAGAGGAAAAAGTGGAGATTTGAAGAAAAGGGGGAAATTTGGAAGTTTAACTTTTGGGAAAATTTGGAAAATTGGCTAAGTATAAATTTTGTGAGTTGATTCGTTGGAAGGGTGGTGTTGATGCGTTGGACTCGATTGGGGATGGCATGCGGCTGAAGGAAGGAAGATGGAAGTGACGTGTTAGAAAGCACATGAGTAGGCGAGGCATGCATGGAAAGGTAGCCCATGCGTCGAGCAACCTTGGCCAAATGCCCAGCCATGCGTCGAGCAGCCTTGGCCAGCGCCCATGCCATGCGTCGAGCAGCCTCGGCCAGCACCCCTACCATGCATCGAGCAGTCTCGGCCAGATGCCTGCCCATGCATCGAGCAGCCTCAGACGGATGCCCTACCTATGCGTCGAACGGGCACGCCCATGTGTTGAGCGCCCTGCCGAGTAGACATGCCATGCGTCGAGGTGCCCTGCCATGCAGCTAAGTGCGCAGCCCATGCGGCCGAGCGAGCAAGCGACACGCCCATGCGTCGAAGCAGCACGCCTATGTGCCAAAGCACCCAGCCAAGCATCAAGGCGTCGCACACAGCCCATGCGTCGAGCGGCCAGCATGCCCATGCGTCGAGCGACCAACCCATGTAGCGCGCCTATGCATTGGTGGCCATCACCATGCGCCCATGCCAAGCAAGCCGTGCGAGTGAGCCATGCGTCAAGAATGGACGGTCACCCTATGCGTTGATGATGATTAGCTCCTTGCGATGGCTAAGTTGAATTGTAATGATAGTGAATTGGCTTACTATGCGTTGAGTAGAGGCTATACGTTGCTTATGGACTAGGCATTGATCAACCAAGAGTTGGACGCATAACAAGGATGAAATCATCAGGATAACATCATAAAAACCATGTGTCTTCTTGGGAAGAAAGCCTTAAGCCTTAAGAATTTGAGGTGGTGGCATCAGATTGGAGGCCTATGCGTTCGCAATGTGAGAAGAAGACACTTAGATTGCGATGACCACAACATTGCGTTGATGGGATGAGAAGGAGACATTTGGCCATGCAACCAAGTAGGAGGTGTCAACTCCGGAGAAGGTTTGGACTCCTATAAATAGAGCCAAGGGACTTCATTTTTTAGATCACAACTCAGAAATACCGTAAAAGAGTGGGATAGTGGAGCAAACCTTACGTTGGAGCCAAATCCATGCGTTAGACATAGAGGACGCATTGGACAGTGATGTCTAAGGTGGACACATCAACTTGGAATGAGAAGTTCTCCCAATTTACTCGTGTGTTTCGAATGATTCCAAAGCCACCTGAAAGCTATGAAAGTCTAGTTTTCAAGGTAGGGCTGCCGGAAGAAATGCTCGAAGGGATTGGGCTGGAAACTGAGAAGAAGACAGAAGGGTCAGGCTGTCGAATCAGTTTGGGCCAGTCTTGAAGATTCTGTGATTCTGGCCAAATCACGAGAAGTTCTGAGCTCAAATTTTAGGGTAAGCTTCTTAGAAATTTTATAATATGTTTGTAGAAGGAAGCATCTCAAAATAAGATTTAGAACTGTGAGTAATTTGAGCTGAAAGTTGAATCTGAATTCTAGGGGTGAAAAGGGAGCCCAAGGTAGAAAAGGAAGCTACTAGAGTGAAAAGCTCCTAAGCAATCAAGGTGACTGGCTAAAACGTTTTGACTAAAACATTTTCTTAAAATGTTTGATTACAACGTGTTATAGAAAGCATGTATTAAAGAAGATTATTCTCATGCCAGCTAGTTTTACAAAGTGATTCCAAGCAAAACATGAGTTATGTTTTAAACGCATGCATGTGTAGGAAGTTTGTTGAAAAGCTATTTATATGTGTTAAATATACCCAACATGCGTTAGTATCTTTAAAGCTAAGTTTTTATATGTGTTATACTTTACATGCTTTAAAGAGAAAGTCATTTATGACTAGTTTAACTTAAAACGCGATACCGAAGGACATTTGAGAAGGTATCCGCCAACTTAGATACTGAAGAACATTGGAGAAGGTATCTATTGGTACTGAAGGACGTTTGAGAAGGTACCAAACCAACCAAATATTGAAGGATGTTTGAGAAGGTATCTGAGCAGAAGTACCTAAGTTATGTCGGTACTTAGTATGGCCACATGCATATAGGTAGAGTCAGAGATTGAGCAAAAGGGTTCTCTCTTGACTAGTAGTTGGTGTTGGGATTGTTTTTACCCACAGTAGGGTTATCCTCAACTGAGAAAGAGTTTTACTATTTTATGATTAAAACAGCTTTATATGTTCATGCTTGGAAAATGTTTATACTGCAGTATATGTACTGTAGAAGCTTATATTTCAGTTAAACTCTTTATTGAGATTTTGCATGAGAATCAATTATCTTTCTTAAGTCACTCACTGGGCGCAAGCTCACCCCGTTTTCAAATTTTTTCTTTTTTCCCCACACAGTTAGCGGTCAAATCCTCTTAAG
Source organism: Benincasa hispida (assembly GCF_027475165.1). NCBI lineage: Eukaryota > Viridiplantae > Streptophyta > Magnoliopsida > Cucurbitales > Cucurbitaceae > Benincasa > Benincasa hispida. The sequence continues at coordinate 30,727,749 of NC_143487.1, forward strand.
ATAGCTCTGTATCTACTCTGCCACTAAAGGATAGAAAGATCTGTAACTTATCTGTTTAGGTGGTTACTGTTAATATTGTACACATGTTACTGTTGTTCATATAGGGTCTAGGATTTGTAGGTTTTGGGACTTGTGAATATAGTGTTGTAATGACTCTAAATATGTTATGTTTTTTAATTAATAAATTTTGGCCTAAAGATATTCCGCTGTATATGAGTTTTATATTGGTATCAGAGTTATTCTACAATAGTTAGTATGCAGTAAGTGTCAGCCACAGGGTTGATAACTACTACAGTCACGCCCTTTCCTAGACTAAGGGGGTGGTCTGGGGCGGGGTATGACATCTGAGCCCATGAGCGAGGAGCTATATGCACATAGGAGACAAAGGAAACATAAAGAGTATGCGTTGTATTTAGTAACAGTTATCTATCTACCGTGTGTGTAGGTAGACAGCATACTCATTCTAAGTAGTTATCAGTCTAGCTATCTATCGGGCGCGTAGATAGAGTTGAGAACAGACTCGTTCAAGGTTGGGCTTCTTATTCTGCCCCAAAAATGCATACTTTAGATGGGTCGGTAGGGTCTTTAATTCCAGTGTTGGTGGTTCTACTAGTGATGGTTACGCTGTTTTTCTTTCTTCTTTTTCTGTTGGCTCTTCTTCTTGGTTTGCGATCATTTCTTCTTCCTGGCTTGTTTTTGATATGATCATATTACAGGCAATAACGGATGCATTGGTATCCTCCTCTTCATTTTCTTCATCAAACTTTTCTTCTTCAATAAAATTCTGGTCGTCATCTAAGTCATGCAAGTCTTCTTCATCTGAAAACTTCATGGCACGAATTATGTTAAACTTGAGCTTTTGTCCATTGATACTCAAAGTGATCTCCCCTTTATATACATCAATCTGGGCATGACCTGTTGATAAAAATGGTCGCCCCAAGATGATGGGCACATCTTTGTCGGCCTCATTGTCCAAAATGATGAAGTTTGCTGGTAGGATAAATTTGTCGATGGTTATTAGCACGTCCTTCACCTTTCCCTCTGGATGCACCAGAGATCTATCGGCTAGTTGGAGAGTCACTGTTGTGGGCACAAGTTGCCCTACATTCAGCTGCCTAAAGATCGATAGAGGCATCAAATTTATGCTGGCTCTAAGGTCACACAATGCTTGCCCGATGTACAGTTCTTTTTCTTCCTTAGTCTCTACGGGAAAGGGGGTAACTGCACTTTCATGGTCCCCGTCTCAGTTGGATTTGAGGTCGACGCAACCTCTGGTTCTACTACTTATTTTCTCTTTCTTCTTCTTGTGTCATCACAATTTCAGATTCAGTCGCAATGGGAGCTGTCCGACTAAGCTCCTTCTTTTCTCCCTCCACAGTCTTCCCACTTCGCAATGTCACAACTTGACATTGCTCTTTACCTGATCCCCCTGGGTTGCGTGGGAGTTCTATTGAACTCGGTAGAGCCCCTTGCAGCCTACTCTTTAGCTCACTCGCAAACTGGCCCATCTGTAATTGTAGATTGCGGATGGACGTAGCCTGACTTTGAAGCATAATTTTGTTTTTCTCTATGTATTACTTCAATAGGCTTTCCAAGGAAGAGGATTGCGGTGGTTGTAGGCTACTTGCTTGATTTTTTGTCTGACCGTTGTTGCGTGGGAAGAATTCTGGTGGCCTTTCTTTCTGTGTCACTCGTTGGAAATTCTGTTGCTAATTCTTCCAAGCAAAATGTGGGTGGTTTCTCCACCCAGGGTTGTATGTATTCGAAAAGGGATTATTCTTGACAAAGTAAACGGACTATGGATTTTGTGGGCAATCTTCCATTGCATGCCCATCACTGCAAGTCGCATATCTTACGATGTTTTGAGTGATTACATTGATTTGCCCATTTTGCGGTGTTGGGCTGCTGATCGCAATTCCCTGAATTAAGTTCATCATTGCGGTCATCTAGTTTTGTAGTGAACCAATAGCACCATTACTTGCATCATTGTCTTTGATTCTCAATCTCTGGTCACTCTCTCTCCAATCTTTGTGGTTCTTAGAGATGCGGTCCAAGATATTCTTTGCCTCGTCATATGTTTTATCAAGCAGACCACTAGTTGCTGCCACATTGGTAGCGCTCTGCGAAGCGGGATTCAAACCATGATAAAAATTTCCATCTGAAGGCAGTCTGGCAGCCCATTGTGTGAACAATCCCTGACCAACCTCTTAAACCTCGCCCAGGCATCGCTGAGCGATTCATCCATGTCTTGTTCAAAATTTGTAATTAGTTTCCTTCATCTGGCATTCTCAATAGGTGGAAATTATTTCTTCATACACTTCTCCATGACCTGTTCCCAAGAAATGATCTCTCCCGGCTCAAGAGAATATGCCCATTTCCTAGCCTGATCATAGAGAGAAAATGGGAACAAAGTTAGTCGAACTTCTTCAGCAGAGATGTCCAGGAACACAAAAGTATTGCAGATTTCAATAAAGCTTCGGAGGTGGGTGTGCGGGTCTTTGCCATGCCGACCACTGTATTGTCTTACAGTCTGGATCATCTGTAGCATCACCAACTTCATTTCGAATCGGCTTCAATCGAGTGCAGGCCTCATGATTCCTAGAGAGAAATCATAGAGGTTTGGCGATGCATAGTCCCTAATGGGTCTATTGCGATCGTTTACCAGCAGGATTGGATTCGCAATGACATTGTTATCATTTGGTGCTCCGTTTCCAGGCTACTCCGTCATCTCTTCTTTATCTAACTGTTGTTGGTGTTGGCGGTCTCTCAATCTTCGTCTAAACATCCTCTCAATCTCCAGGTCGTAATTCGCTAGAGATTGACAGTCTGTAAAGAAATCAGAAAAATTACCATTAGCACACTATTTTGTCGAAGTACCCGGCAACAGCGTCAAAAACATGATGCTTATTTTTATGAAGTGAATTATGGATGATATGCGATGGTGAAATTGCGTTGAGCACTCAGGTTTCCTCAGTGGAATCCAAGTGTAAACTCCACTAAGTTTCCTGGTAAGTCCAGGGTCGAACTCAGGGACTTGTGAAAACAGGTTGCATTCGTAATTTTTGGGAAAACTTTGTGGTTACCAATTAAATAAATAGTTCTTGAAGTTGTTCTTTGCGATGATAAAAAAAACAACAAATGCGGCGGATTTGAGAAAAGTCAGTTGTGTGATAGATGCACTGAGTAAGTGGATGAATGGGTTGAGAAGATCTTTAGCTAGCATTGAGAACCCCGAATCCTAATTTTCTACTTAAGTGTGTTCCCTATTGAAATTTGTGTGGTAAGTAGGTTGATGAGAAAGCTAGTATGGAAGGGTGAAGAAAGGAATGGAAATTTAAAAGGAAAATGTGGAAGTTTGATTTTGGGGAAAATTTGGAAATTTTGGCTAAGTATAAAAAGTTTATGTGTAATGCGTTGGGAAGGGTGGTGATGCGTTGGAAATTAAGGCATATGGTTGAAGAAGGCAAAAAGAGTGATACGTTCGAAGGCACACGGGTAGGCGAGGAAGGCAGGCCATGCATCAAGCAACATTGGGCAGTGCTAGGCCATGCATCGAGCAGCCTTGGCCGGATGCCTAGGCCATGCGTAGAACCCCAGATGGAGGATCAAGTATTTGATAGAATCACTCAAAGATTAGCGGCAAGTGTAGGATTGATTCAAAACGATCCAAGAAACAAATTCGGCATTGAGAGGCTAAAAGCTTTAAGAGCCACGATGTTCGATGGAGCCACAGATCCAGTAGATGCTGAGATCTGGTTAGATTTGATGGAGAAATGTTTTAAGGTTATGAGATGCCCTGAGGACCGTAAGGTCAAGTTAACGACATTCTTGCTGCAGAAAGGGGCTGAGAAGTGGTGGAAAGTAAAAGAGGCTAGAAGGGGTATTTTGGAAACTATGACTTGGTCTGAGTTCAGACAAGTATTTGAGGATAAATACTACCCTAGTTTTTTTAAAGAAGCGAAGAGGGAAGAATTCCTTGGCTAACTCAGGGAGTAATGACGGTTGCTGAGTACGAGCAAAGATTTACTGAGTTATCTCAGTATGCCCTTCTGATCATCGCAAAAGAGAAGGAGAGGTGTAGGAGATTTGAGAATGGCCTAAGAAGGAAAATACGTACACCCGTTACCTCTACATCCAATTGGGTGAATTTCACTCAGTTAGTTGAGACCGCTATCCGAGTAGAGCAGAGTGTAGCGAGGGAAGATGTACTCCAGTCAGGTGAAGGATAGTTTAGAATGCCTGGACAAACGAGAAGTAAAAGATTTAGACCCCCATTCTCTGGACAGTCGGGTATGAGGAATTTTGGAGGCATGAGCCAACAAAGCTCAGGTCAGAAAAGGTCAAGACCTACAGCTAGACAGAGTGGTAAATCAGTATCGGGTCGTGCTAGCGAGTCAGTAGCTAGTACAGGGAGGAAACCACTTTGTGTAAACTGTGGTAGACCCCATACAGGAATATGTTATGGAAACAGGAATGTGTGCTTCCAGTGCGGACGAGCTGGGCATTTTAGGAGAGATTGTCCTCAGCTAGGTCATGGAGCACAGAGTGAGCAAAGAAGAGTTACCCAGCCTAGAGCGACCAGAACTAGAGGTGAAGGATCCGGTGTAGCTAAGCAGAAAGAGGTAGTTAGATGACCCCAACAGCAACAGCAACAGCAGTAGCAGCAGGGTAGAGTATACGCTATGACACACCAGGAAGCGGAAGAGGCTCTAGATGTCATAACTGGTACGATAACTTTATTTAATCAATCTGCTTATGCATTATTTGATCCTGGTACTACCCACTCATTCATATCTAGCATGTGTGTAATACATATAGATAGAATGCCTGAGCGTGTGAATGAGGATTTTGTTTTTTCTACGCCTGTAGAAGATACTCTAATTGTACATGAGTATTACAGGAATTGTGAAGTAATTCTTGAAAATCAGAGTTTTTGGGTTGATTTGATTCCATTAGAATTACTAAAGTTTGATGTTATCCTAGGTATGGATTTCCTAAGTAAACACTATGCCACTATGGATTGTTTTAAGAGAGAAATAGTGTTTAGGAAACTAGGTGAAAAAGAAATAACCCTAGTGGGAAGTAAAAGAATACTTCCAGGAAGTTTAATATCAGCAGTAAAGGCTAGGAAGTTGTTGAGTAAAGGATGCGAAGCTTATTTAGCCTATGTAGCAGTTTCACAGGATAAGAAACTGAAACCCGAGGATGTACCTGTGGTACAAGAATTCTTAGATGTATTTCCTGAAGAGTTACCAGACTTACCACCTGATAGGGAAATAGAGTTCACTATTGAGTTGGTTTCGGGTACAGCACCTATATCCCAGGCACCATATAGGATGGCACCAACGGAACTGAAGGAACTAAAAGTTCAGTTACAGGAACTTGTAGATAAGGGATACATTAGACCCAGTGTGTCGCCTTGGGGAGCATCAGTCTTGTTTGTTAAGAAGAAAGACGGTACTCTTAGATTATGCATAGACTATAGACAGTTGAATAAGGTGACCATTAAAAATAAGTACCCATTGCCTCATATAGATGGTAGCCACGGTGTTCTCTAAGATAGATTTGAGATCGGGTTACCACCAGTTGAAGGTAAAAGACATTGATGTTCCAAAGACTGCATTCCGAACTAGGTATGGACATTATGAGTTCCTAGTAATGCCGTTTGGATTGACAAATGCTCCTGCGATATTTATGGACTTGATGAATAGGATATTTCATCATTATCTGGATCAGTTTGTGATAGTTTTCATAGATGATATACTAGTGTATTCTAGTAGTGCAGAGAAGCACAAAGAACATCTGAGGATGGTGTTACAGATTCTAAGGGAAAATGAGTTATATGCCAAATTTAGTAAGTGTGATTTTCGGTTAAATCAAGTCGTATTTCTTGGGCATATAGTTTCCACCGACGGAGTTAGCGTTGATTCCCAAAAGATAGACGCAATAGTTAATTGGGAATGACCCCTGAATGTAACCGAAGTACACAGTTTTCGGCGTTTAGCAGGTTATTATAGGAGATTCGTGGAGGGATTTTCTAAGATAGCTCTTTCATTGACAAACCTGACCAGAAAAGATGTGAAGTTTGAGTGGTCGCCAGAATGCGAGCACAGTTTTCAGGTATTGAAACAGAAGATAGTGTCAGCACAAGTATTAACTCTACCTACACCAGGTAAAGAGTTTGAGGTTTATTGTGATGCATCCTGACAAGGGTTAGGATGTGTGCTAATGCAGGAGGGGAAGGTAGTATCTTATGCTTATCGACAGTTAAAGAAGCATGAATGTAACTATGCTACACATGATTTAGAGTTAGTAGCAGCTGTGTTAGCTCTAAAGTTGTGGAGACATTACTTGTTTGGTGAGCGGTGTCATATATTTACAGATCATAAAAGTCTAAAGCATGTCTTTGATTAGAAGGAACTAAACTTGAGACAGAGAAAATGGCTCGAATTGATTAAAGACTATGACTGTACCATTGACTATCATCCAGGTAAAGCAAATGTAGTAGCTGATGCTTTAAGTCGAAAAATAAGTTCAGCTAAAACTAGTATTAATTTAGTAAAAGGTACACTGATTCATGAGTTGTATAATGCTAGGTCAGCATTATCAATCGGTCAAAAAGGAGGGTTATTAGCTTCATTTCAAGTGCATCCTACGCTCGTAGAAGATATTCTATGTGAGCAATTAGAGGATTCTGATTTTCAGAAGTTAGCTGAGGAAGTAGATAAAGGATTGAGGACGGACTACCAATTAAGAGATGTCGGAGTGCTATTGAAAGAAGGTAGGATATGCGTACCTAAGGACTTAGCACTTAAACATGCTATTCTAGAGGAAGCACACAGTTCGGCCTATGTTATGCATCCAGGCAGTACAAAGATGTACAAAACATTAAAGAGATCGTACTAGTGGCCTGGTATGAAAAGAGAAATAGTGGAGCATATTGACATGTGTCTAATATGTCAACAAGTTAAACCAGAAAGACAGAGGCCAGCAGGATTACTTAATCCACTCCCAGTACCAGAGTGAAAATGGGAGCATATTACGATGGATTTCCTGTTTGGATTACCTAAGACACCAGCGAGCTATGAGGTATATGGCTAATTGTGCATAGATTGACAAAGACAACTAAGTTTTTACCTATTAAAATTACTTATACCCTAGACCAATTAGCCAAGTTGTATGTTAATTGAGGCGTGAGTCAGTTTGGAGCTCCAGTTTCAATTGTATCAGATCGAGACTCAAGATTTCCATCAAAGTTTTGGCCTAATTTGCAGAAAGCTATGGGGTCCAAGTTATATTTCAGTACCGCTTTTCATCCATAGACAGATGGTCAATCTGAGCAAACAATCCAGACATTGGAGGACATGCTGAGAGCATGTGTGTTACAACTCAAAGGTAGTTGGGATACGCATCTGTCGTTAATTGAATTTGCGTATAACAACAATTACCATTCAAGTATCAGGATGGCACCGTATGAAGCACTATATGGTAGGCTATGTAAAACTCCGATCTGCTAGAATGAAGTCGGTGAAAGAAAATTACTGGGACCAAAACTTGTACAATAGACATCAGACAGCGTTAAGATTATAAGAAATAATCTTAAGACGGCTCGAGATAGGCAAAAGAGTTACGCTAATAAGTGGAGGAGAGAACTAGAGTTTGAGGCTGGCGACAAAGTGTTTCTGAAATTATCTCCGTGGAAAGGAATACTCAGGTTCGGTAGGAAAGGGAAATTAAGCCCGAGATACATTGGACCCTATGAGATAATAGAAAGAGTTGGCCCAATGGCGTATTGATTGGATTTACCTTTAGAGTTATCTCGTATTCATGATGTGTTTCATGTGGCAATGCTTAGAATGTATGTGCCAGATCCTACTCATATATTGCCTGAGCAACCGGTACAGTTGAAAGAGAATTTGTCTTATGAAGAGGAGCCAGTGGAAATCCTTGATAGAAAGGAACAGGTTTTAAGAAATAAGACAATTCCATTGGTAAAGGTGCTATGGCGAAACCATAATACGGAAGAAGCAATAAGGGAAGTCGAAGAGCAAATCAGAAATAAGTATCCGCAATTGTTTAACTGACGAACTTGCGGCAAAATTTCGAGGACGAAATTTTTATAAGGGGGAGGTAAATGTGAACCCTGAATCCTATTTTTCTACTTAAGTGTGTTCCCTATTGAAATTTGTGTGATAAGTAGGTTGATGAGAAAGCTAGTATGGAAGGGTGAAGAAAGGAATGGAAGTTTGATTTTGGGGAAAATTTGGAAAATTTGGCTAAGTATAAAAAGTTTGTGTATAATGCGTTGGGAAGGGTGGTGATGCGTTGGAAGTGAAGGCATATGGCTAAAGAAGGCAAAAAGAGTGATGCGTTGGAAGGCACACGGGTAAACGAGGAAGGCAGGCCATGCGTCAAGCAGCATCGGCTAGCGCCAGGCCATGCGTCGAGCAGCATCGGCCAGTGCCAGTCTATGCGTCGAGTAGACTCGGTCGGACGCCTAGGCCACGCATTGAGTAGGCACGTCCGTGCGCTAAGTGCACTATCGAGGGGATACGCCGTGCATTGCGCGCACTTGTCGAGCGGCCGTGTCATGCATCAAGCCATGCCATGCACTGCCCAACGCCCATGCGTATGTCAAGCGCGCAAACGTCGAGCGCTGCCATGCACTACTGAGTGAGCTATGCGCGCCTGCAACATTGCCCATACGCCCGTGCACCTGGCAAAGTTTCAAGGCACCGCATGCAGCCCATGCGGCCTAGCACGCCCATGCGTTGAGCGACCAAACACACCTATGCGTTGGTGGCCAGCACCATGTGCCATGCCAAGCAAGCCGTGCAAGTGAGCCATGCGTCGAGGGATGGAAGGTCACCCTATGCGTTGGTGATGGATAACTCCTTGCAATGGCTAAGTTGAATTGTTATGCTATGCGTTGCTTATGAACTAGGCAAAAGTTAGACGTATACAAGGGTGAGGTCACATAGAAAATGTCAACAAAACCATGTGTCTTCTTGGGAGAAAGTCTTAAGGGTTAAGCAATTGAGGTGGACGCATGTGGAGAAGGCACCTTGGTCAAGATGATGCAGGATTGCGTTGATGAAGGGAGGAGCAGACACTTGGCCATGCAGCCAAGTAGGTGGTGTCAACACCGAAGGAGGTCTGGACGCCTATAAATAGAGCCTTGAGACTTCATTTTTTATCACAAACTCAGAAATACCGTGAAAAGAGAGGGAGAGTGGAGCAAACCATGCATTGGAGCCAAATCCATGCGTTAGTCATAGTAGACGCATTGGACAGTGAGGTTTGAAGAGGATGCATCAAATTGGGACGAGGAGATCTCCCAATCTACTCGCGTGTTTTGAGTGATTCTTAATCATATGAAATCTCTGAGAGTCTAGTTTTCAGAGTGGGGCTACCGGAGGAAAAGCTCAAAGGAATCGGGCTAGAAATTGAAAAGAAGACAGAAGGGTCAGACTGTCGGATCAGTCTGAGCCAATCTTGAAGATTCTGTGATTTCGGCCAAACCACGAGGAGTTCTAAGCTCAAATTTTAGGGTAAGCTTTCTGAGAAATTAGAATAAGTTTATAGAAGGAATTATTTCAAAATAAGGTCCAAAACTATGAGTAATCTAAGCTGTAATTTGAATTTGGATTCTAGGGGTGAAAAGGAGCCCGGGAGCTACTAGAGTGAAAAGCTCCTAAGCAATCAAGGTGAGTAACTAAAATTTTTTGACTAAAACATTTTGCTTAAAATTTTTTATTACAACGTGTTATAGAAAGCATGTTTTAAAGAAGAATATTCTCATGCCTACTAGTTTTATGAAGTGATTTCCAAGCAAGCTATGAATTGTGTTTTAAACGCATGCATGTGTGAGAAATTGTTGAAAAACGATTTATATGTGTTAAATATGTGCGTTAGCATCTTTAAAGCCATGATTTATATATGTTATACTTTGCATGCTTTAAAGAGAAAGTCATTTATGACTAGTTTTACTAAAACGCGATACTGAAGGACATTTGAGAAGGTATCCGCCCAACTAGATACTGAAGGACATTTGAGAAGGTATCTATTGGTACTGAAAAATATTTGAGAAGATACCAAACCAGCCAGATACTGAAGGATGTTTGAGAAGGTATCTGATCAGAAGTACCTAATGTGTGACAGTACTTAGTGTGGCCACAGGTAAATAGAGTCAGAGATTGAGCAAAAGGGTTCTCTCTGGACTAGTAGTTGGTGTTGGGATTGTTTTACCCACAGTGGGGTACTTTGAATTGAGAAATGATTTTACTGTTTTATGATTAAAACAACTTTATATGTTTTATGCTTGGAAAATGTTTATGCTGCAGTACAAGTACTGTAGAATCTTATGTTTCAGTTAAACTCTTTACTGAGATTTGCATAAGAATCAATTATGTTTTCTGGGTCACTCACTGGGCATAAACTCACCCCGTTTTCAAATGTTTTGTTCCCTCCCCCCCCAGGTAGTAGTCAAATCCTTTGAAGATAGCTCTGCAATTGCTCTGCCACTAAAGGATAAAGAGAATTGTAACCCGTCTGTTAGGAGGTTACTATTAATATTGTACACATGTTACTGTTGTTCATATAGAGACTAGGATTTGTGGGTTTTGGGACTTGTAAATCTCGTGTTGTAATGACTCTAAACATATTATATTCTAACTTGATAAATTATGGGCCTAAAGACATCCCGTTGCATATAAATTATATTTTGGTATCAGAGTTATTCCGCAAGAGTTATTAGGCAGTAAGTGTCAGCCCAAGGGTTGATAACTGCTGCAGTCATGCCCTTCTCTAGGCTAAGAAGATGGTCTGGGTTGGGGTGTGACAAGCATTGCTTGGGAATGCGTCAGACTATACGATCATGCTATAACCATGCATAGCAAGTCATTTTCCAATGCAAATGCGATGCTCCTAAGTCTAGGGCGCATGGGTTGAGTGCAAAAGTGTCCATAAAGCTTATTCGTAAGTCTCTACTCTTTTCTTATGCGATGATGCAAAATGCATAAAGGCAAGGTGATCGCATACAATCATATCCTATCTCTAGGATGCATGCGATGCATTAATAGCAAATAGTGATTATTTCTAAACTCCTATCTCTTGATTATGCATTCTAATCTGACTCTCCCAAGCCTAGATTCTAACCTGACCTTCCCAAGCCTAGATCCTTGATAACTTGTAGAAATACAAGTTATTTATACTGCCTTATCTAGATATTGCGGCCAAAAGTGAATAAATATGCGCCGATTATATGAAAATTAGTTTAGAAATACAATAATTATGAATTATCGTAATTACACCTACTAACATCATTAAGATGGAAGAAAAGGAGATTTCTATTCTGTTTTGCTGGAAACCAAGTCACCGCTTGCGACTGAGGCTCAATGAGAAACTGACCAACGCATCTCTGTCACATTACGCCCGTCAATCAACAATGAAGAGACGATCAACGCAATGACGGTGCAATGCGACAGTCGATCCAAAGCTGAATTTCAACCGCATGCGGTAATAAAAACAACACCGCATGCAAACACCCGATCGAAAGATGCAGCTGAGCAACGCAAATGCGAAGGATTGTGACACGTGTACAACTAACGGTTGTGCAGATTTTACGATCTGATTGCATAACAAAAGGAATAATTATCCCACCATCTTCGGAATTTCCATAACAAAAAGTGGGGACCACGAGCCAAGAGTCAAAGCTTTTCACCTATAAATAGCCCCATAGAATTCAGAGAAAAAGATGTTACTTGATACGAGGCCAATTGATTTTAGGCTATTGAGAGAGAGGCTAAGCTGAGTGCTGATCGGAAGAAATCGGGGAAGAGAAGAGACAAGGCCAAGAGGTGAGTCTCATTGCTATTCTGCCAGATCCCCACCACGAAGCTCTATACTCAGATCCCTGCTATCGGTTGAGCAAGCCTGAGAGGGAAGCTCATCCTTCCACACGATCCATCTATACCGGCAAGCAAATCTCCATCCAGATCGACGCCAAGACGTTGGCGCTTATTTGTACTTGTTTCTATCTCTATTTATCATTGTATTTCATCTTCTTTATCTCTTCATTCACGAACCATGTATCAGACGCTAAATAGATTTATTGAATGTCTGGATCGTTTTCATATCCCCTTCTCTATCTATTTTCGTTCCCCCATTTATTGTTTTCTTCATGAAGTTTTCTTAATCCCTTGGTAATTAATATGGATTAAACGAGTGACTTAATCTGTGATAAAAAGACAAATGCATTTAGCTAAGGCATGCTAGACAGTATCTTCACCTGTGAGAGCAAAAGTGAAGATGTCATTCTGATCTATCGAGAGAAGGTTAGAAGAATGTGTTAACTAAAGCGAGTAGTACTTCCAGAGATGGAAGCAACCTTGCGTTCATTACGTTCATCCCTGTTTCACCACAGACATGTAGGAACGTGGCCGATCACAGAGAGGTGTACGCCAAGGGAAAAGCGGAACTGTACTTATATCATTAACGCAATTAAGGAACTTGCGCTGTTTATATTAGTTATCTTTTCTTTCTCTACTTCACACATAAGACTTGCCAACACATCACACGATCTTTGTATAATCTTCACAGTCAGCCTCAACCTCAGTATCTTGTATCGTGAAACCTATATCTTGTATCATCTTAGCTTAGATTTATATTATTGCACTTTTTTTTATTATCGCATTTTTGCCGCTTTACTTTACTTTATCGCAATTCTAGATACTTGTACACAAACTTTTATAAATTGAAAAACCCTTGGTCGCATGTATCACAAACATAGTGCAATAACCTCAAACAGTCCCTGTGTTCGACCTCGGATCCACTGAGAAACTTGCGGTGGAATTATACTTGGTTCCAACGCAAGGAAACTTGTGACAACGTACAACATACTACAAGAACATTCATTAATAATGCATATCTAGAAGTAGTATTGCATAAATTGAGTCAAGTCAGGTCATCATTGCATATCATTGGACTTTCATCTTGCGTGCATTGTACTCTATAGCTTAAGTGTCAACAAGTTTATGGCAACACGAGCTTGAAGCACATCATCTAAGCATCGCATCAATTTTATCGTTAAAATCCTGTCCTTAGACTACCCTCCCGAGTATCTCTAATGGACGAATAAAGCATACATAATACAATATAATCACATAGAGTGAAGATTCCCTAGTCGTGCTAGCTAAATGCTTCTCAACCCATTCAACTGATTTAGCTACTCATGCGTAAATAACAGAGAGTGGACAGATATAGAGAAGTAGATTCCATTTCGATAAATGTGTGTACAAAATAACAATGGAAGTTAAAGGTAGAGAGCCTGGTAGCAATTCCTTGCTGACCGAGGCTTTTACACTATAAATCACTATTCGGTTCCAAAGATGTTCCTGCTTCCGCAGGCGTCAGCCCTCTCTCTGTTCTTGAAGCTTTCGGCACTCTCACAAGCTTATCGAAACGATCTGTCGGCACAACCTCCTCTCTCACGTCCAGCTTAAAACAAAAGAAAACTATGAACAAGGACGTGCGAACCAAACGTATAAAATTTCGAACAGCTAAACCCCTTTTCTGAAGGATGCCTCTGGTATTTATAGCACATCCAGGGTGAATGGCGGCTTCTCTCTCATGATTGTACAGATGGGATAGCTTTAATTCACTAACTGATGTGCCAAATATTTGTCACCGAAAAGCTGAATGTACTTGTTATCGTTAGCGGCTATCAACTTAATTTGATTCGACTGTCATCAGTTTTCTGTCCCATCACGATTAATTAGCCTCTCACCCAGATGCGCCCACCATGTTGCGTGAAACAGTTGATGGAGTCGGTGCAGCCCGAAACAACGCAAATGGTTGCAACCGAGGAAGGAGAAGAAGTAGAAGGAACCCCCCTGATGCGGCGTCGTAGGAAGAATGCGCCGCAAGGGTCTACTATTGACCCTCAAAGACTAATTACCACATATCATCATGGTCCAATGGTACGTCCACATCTCCAACAGCACTTAAATTTTGAAGAAGCTCCTCCTGAACCACCTCAAAATCCTCCTCCAGACCCTCCAGCCCCTCAGCAATAATCTTCCTATATTTTTTTCTTCTATGCGACCATTATGTATTCTTTTCAATTCATTTATTCTTTTATAAGTTAATCAAATTCTTTGACTCTTGTATAGGCACAAATTTTGTATTGAGTTCATTTGTAATTAATTTTATACTTTGTAATATTTAATACAATGAGTACATATTCACTCCACTTTTTGCCTGTGCCTTTTTCTTTATCAACCTTTGTCAATACTGGCAATGTTCTTAATCTTTTACATTTGCATTCTTCATTGTGTTGCTATAATGTATTATATGTTTATACTTAGAAACATTTCCCATACTTTGTAAATTCAAACTAACACTTAGTTAATTCTTAGTTTAGTAGTACTTTACCTTTTATCTTTCAAAGTTCTGCTCAAACCTTCTTTTTGAAATTTTTCTTCTAAGTGTTTGAGTCTATCCAAACAACGCAATGAGAACCTTGCTCATCTTTAAATTTAGGGGTGAGGAAGGTCTGAGCAGATAAGATCAAGAATATGCAATAATTAAGAAAATACGTTCATTTTCTGTTAAAAATTTTTTTTTTTGCAAAACTCCAATGTCAGCGCAAGGGAAAATCTTTAAAAATATTCCCAACCTGATAAAAGCTGAGTTGTGAAAGGAGCCTGCTCATAGTTGGATGTTCGTATGACACCCATAGGAGCAAGCCAAAACGAAGGTTGGTTTTCAAGATCAATGCAGTATGAAAAAAAAATGAAAACAAAAAAATATATAAAAATAAAAGAATGCAAGAGACAACTCCTCTGAATATCATGAGTTAAAGTTGGAATTGGCACACAACCGTAGTTGGATGTTCGCATGACACCCGTGGGGACAAACCAAAACGAAGAGTGTAACCATGATCAACAGTCTCTAGTAAATGACGTAAAAGTTTTTACCACTGTATGTAGATATATCAAGTTATTTTGACAAAAAGAGATAAACATTCTATTTTGAAAAACTAGAAAAGCATCTTTTGAGCAGAATTTTGTTATATAGAATAATAAAGTAGGGCTTGTTAAGAATTAGCAAGGATAGGAAGAAATTGCGATATCAAGTAATGTTCCTAAGTGTAACATTCGGAGCAACCAATTGACGTAGAAATATAGGATAGGAATTGAGCTTTATTGCCTTAGTAGAAGATATGCTTGAGGACAAACATATATCTATATTTGGAGGTGTGTTAACTTGTAGAAATATAAGTTATTTATGTTTCCTTATCTAGATATTGCGGCCAAAAGAAAATAAATATGCGTCAATTGTATGAAAATTAGCTCAGAAATACAATAATTATGAATTATCGGAATTACACCGATTAACATCATTAAAATGGAAGAAAAGGAGATTTCTACCCTTTTTCGCAGGAAACCAAGTCACCGCTTGCGATTAAGGCTCAAGAAGAAATGACTAACGCATCTCTGTCACACTGCGCCCGTCAATCAACAATGAAGAGACGATTAACGCAATGACGGCGCAATGCAATAGTCGATCCAGAGCTGACTTTCAACCGCATGCGAACACCCGATTGAAAGATGCAACTGAGCAACACAAAGGCGAAGTATTGTGACACATGTATAACTAACAGTTGTGCATATTTGACGATCTTATTACATAAAAAAAGGAATAAATATCCCTCCATATTCGGAATTTCCATAACAAAAGGTGGGGTCCATAAGGTCGGAGTCAAAGATCTTCACCTATAAATACCCCATAGAATTCACAGAAAAACATGGTTACTTGATACGGGGTTAATTGTTGCTATTCTATTGAGAGAAAGACTGAGCTGAGAGTTAAACTGAAGAAATCCGGGAAGAAGAATAGACAAGGCCGAGAGGCGAGTCTCAGTGTTAATCTACCAGATCCACACCGCGAAGCCCTATACTCAGATCCCTGCTATCGGTTGAGCAAGCCTAAGAAGGAAGCTCATCCTTCCACATGATCCATCCACTCTGGCAAGCAAATCTCCATCCAAATCAGTGCCGAGACGTTGGCACTTGTTTGTATTTGTTTCTATCTCTTTTCATCATTGTATTCCATCTTCTTTATCTCTGCATTCACACACCATGTATTAGATGCTAAATAGATATATTGAATGTCTCGATCGTTTTCATATCCCCTTCTCTGTCTATTTCCATTCCTCCGTTTATCATTTTCTTCTGAAGTGCTCTTAATCCCTTGGTAGTTAATATGAAATAAACGAGTACTTAATCAGTGTTAAAGAGATAATTGTGTTTAGCTAAGGCATGCTAGATGACATTTTCACCTGTGAGAGCAGAAGTGAAGATGCCATTCTGATCTATCGAGAGAAGGTCAGAAGAATGCATTAACTAGAGTGAGAAGTACTTCCAGAGATGGAAGCAACCTTGTATTCATTACGTTCGTCTCTATTTCACCACAGACATGTGGGAACGCGGCCGATCGATAAATCACTAAGGGAAAAACGGAACCGTACTTATAACTTTAACGTAATTAAAGAACTTGCACTGTTTATATTAGTTATCTTTCTCTTTCTGCTTCGTACATAAGACTTGCCATCGCATCACATGATCTTTGTATAATCTTCATAGCTAGCCTTAACCTCAGTATCTTGTATCATGAAGCCTGTATCTTGTATCATCTTAGCTTAGGTTTACTGCACTTTATTTTATTATCGCATTTTTATTGCTTTCCTTTACTTTAACGCATTTTTAATACTTGTACAAACCATACTTTTATAAATTGAAAAACCTGGTCACATGTATCATAAAAATAACTCAATAACCTCAAACTGTCCTTGTGTTCGACCTCGGATCACACCGAGAAACTTGCGGTGGAATTATACTTTGTTCCAATGCCAGGAAACTTGTGACAACGCACAGAATACTGCAAGAACATTCATTAATAACGCATATCTAGAAGTAGTATTGCATGAATTGAGTCAAGTCAGGTCATTATTGCATATTATTGAACTTGAATCGTGCGTGCATATCATTGCATAAATCCAACGTTACATGTTTATGGTGTCGTTGCAAGGGATTTGGTTACGGTGACGTGGACTTGTATCTTGTATGCATCACTGTATATCTCAATTCTTTGTCATCAACATTCCCATGAGGAATTATGCATCACCCAACCTATATGAATTTTCGCCTAGGATTTCGAGGCCTACTGTTGAGGAGAACGCAAGGTTCGAAATTAAGCCGGTCATGCTACAAATGATCCAAAATGCAGGGCAATTTGGGGGTCTACAAGGTGAAGACCCGCATGCCCACCTGACCAGCTTTGTCGAAATGTGCGGCAACTTCTCATTACCTGGTGTAACCCCAAAGAGTATAAGTCTATATTTATTCCCTTACACCTTGAGGGATAAAGCCAAGAAGTGGGCTCACTCTAGAGCCAAATGAAATTACATCATGGGATCAACTGGTGGAGCGATTTATGAAGAAGTTCTTCCCACCAACCGTCAACACAAGGCGACGGAAGGACATGTTGAACTTCAAGAAAATGAAGAATGAGACCCTGAGCACCGCCTGGGTGCGATTTAGGAGATTGGTGAAAAACTGCCCGCATATCGGGATCCTCGATTGTGTCTTGATGGAGACCTTTTATAACGGCCTGAACAGATCAACGCAAGTTGTTGTTGACGCCTCTGTGACAGGAGGTTTTATGGACAAAACGTATACAAAGGCTAAGGTCATCCTTGACCGCATATCGCGGAACATGGATGATTGGATTGATGATGGCTATAGAGCTCGAGGCGCCGAAAGAAGAAAAAGCGAAATTGCCATTGTCCCTGCGGAGACAGTGATCACATTGGCCGCCTAGATGGTTGCAGTGACCTCTATCCTTCAATCGATGGCAATTAATCAAGGAGCCATCTCTCAACAATTAGCGCAACCTGCTGCGCCGGCTCAAGTGGCCGTATTAAGTTGCGTTAATTGTGGAGGGGCTCACATAGCGAAAGTGTGCCCATCGAACATCCAACAAGTATGCGCCATCCAGAATAAACCCTTCAGCAACACCTATAATCCCGGTTGGAAAAGCCATCCTAACTTTGGTTGGGGAGGTAATCCTAACCAAGGGGGGCCAATCAACCATTAAGTGGCAGTCGAGGGAATCCTCCTTTTCACAATAATTCAAATCAGGAGCAACCAAGGCAATCGCATTACCAACAACCCTCATCTTCTAACACTTCTGGAAGCTCATTGGAGACACTGCTCAAACAATATATGGATAAAAATGACGCAATGATGTAAGCGTAGGCATCTTCAATTAGGAATTTGGAGATCCAAGTGGGCCAGCTGGCATCTGAGCTGAGAAGTAGAGCACTAGGAAAGTTGCCGAGCAATTCAGAAGCCCCAGGATCTATTGAAAAGGAGTAATGTCCCTAGGACATTGGGCAGGCAAGCAGAACCACCTGCTGGGATGTGGATTGCGCTCACTCATAGAAACGCATCTTCCGGTCCATATCTCACCACTATGTTTAATGCTTTCCTTAAATTCCTATATTTTTGAATTCTTACATTTTGACTTTACTTCTTCATTTAGTTCGTTCTTGAATTTATGCATTTAATTATTCATTTATTTCCTTTGCATTTATTTCCGTATCGTCTTTAATTCTTTGAACTTTTCTGTAATTAATGCGTTAGTCTTTAAAATGGTGAATGAATGAGTAAAAAAGAGAAATTTATTGCCGCAAGTCATGACAACTTGCGTTGATGAAAGAAGAATATATATATATAATAAAATCATATAATTAACAACAAGTATGCAAGGTGATAATTGATGAATCTTGAACCAATAAGATACACTTTGCGTTCAGCCAACTCAACTGTATTGAGCTGAGGGGTGTGTTGCGTGCGTATATGTCTTTTGTCCGTCCTTAGCTAAATGCACTATGTTGAGGTATCCTCCAGAAATGTGTTTAGTTAAGGGGTGTGTTGCGAGGATGTATGCGTTGTTGCCCGTCCTTTGCGAAGATGCATTTACGTGGGTGAGCACATTACGTTAATCTTTATCTTGCGTCCATTCAAATAATATATTAAAGACAATTCTTTTTATAATTTCACTCCATATCCCAAGCAATGATGATTCTGCAGACGAAAGGACATTTTTCTGAAATTTCATAAATGAGGGAAGTTCGAATGACGTGCCTTTTGAGCTTCTCGAGGCCTGTCGCCGCAAAAGTCGCATTGGGCCCACTACGGCCCAACCTATAAATAAGACCCTTTCCTTCGTATGAGAAATCTTTACCTCATTTTGCATTCGGAAACCCTAGCACCTACAACATACAAAACTTCCTTCTTCCCCAGTATCCCAACGATTTTCTAGTTCTCCCGAGCTTAGCTTCTATGGCTGAAAAAGCTTCCAACCAATCTGCCTCACCATCAACCCCTTCCCCTGACCAAGTCGCTATCCGAGAGGTAGCATTCCTCGCTGCCAACCACAGGCTCGCTGCCCAAGCCCACACCGTCCCCAGACTTGCTGAGAGAGCCCGAAGAAACCCCTTGGCGATTAGACCTCATCTGTTCAAAAAGGCGGGAAGCACTGAGAGCACACCAGTTCCAACTTCTGCTGTCTCAACTGAGAGTGAAAGGAAGAGACACGATGACACGGAGGTATTTGGCAATATACTGAGCAATCTGGAGCTAAGAGGTGGATTACTCGAGGCAGGGGTTGTAAATCAACCACTGTCCATGGAGGAGGAGACGGTGGTGGTGACGGAAGAAATGGTGGTGGCGGAGGCAGTGGTGACTGAAGAAGAAACAGAAAAAGGCATTCTGGCCCTAGAGACTCCTGAGGTGACTGCCAACACAGAAACCTATGACGAACCCTTCAGAATTATGGAAGAAGAGATTGCGGTGGAGGAGACTAAGAAGGCTGAAGTTGCTGTGGAGACTCCTGAAGTTGCGATGGATGAGGTTGCAATAGAGAGGCAACCAGTAGTAGCTGAAGGGAAAAAAAAGAAGAAGAAAAACAAAGGGAGAAAGGCTGGAGAGGCTGAATCTTCTCATCATCGCAAGGAGAAAAAGAACAAAGAAAAAAAGAATGATGACGAAGATGATGAGGCCAAGAAGGAAAGGAAGAAGAAGGAAAAAGAAGAAAGAAGAATGCGTCAGCGTGAAGAAAGGCGCCTAAAAAAAGAAGAAGAAAAGAATCAGAGGGCTGCTAGGTCAGAAAAGGATGCAGAATCATCCTCCATGAGGGAGGATAGGGGGGAAACAGCGCAGTTAATGGAGCTGGCGCAACCCGAAACAACGCAAGTTATTGCGACCAATGAAGGAGAAGAAAGAGAAGGAACCCCCCTGATGCCACGTTGCAGGGAGAATGCACCGCAAGGGTCTATTATTGACCCTCAAAGACTGATCATCGCATTGGAAGAAAAAGAAAGAAAAAGAAAAGAAGAGGAGGAAAAGAAGGAGTAAATGGATAGGGGAAAGCTCATTATACCAGAAGGGAATAGAAGAAGAAGACTGAAATATGAAGAGATGCGCAACAATAATATGCTTGCGAGGATTGAAGAAGAAAGGAGATGCGAGGAGGAACAACGCTTATTGCTTGCCCCCGAGCAGTTTGTAGAAGAGTTTGAGAGAGAAGAAAGAGAAGAGGAAGAAGAAGAGAGAAGGAAAAAGGAAGAAGAGGAGAGGAAATTGTTGGAAGAGAAGGAGAAGAAGCGCAAAGCTAATATGCAGCGCTTATAGAAGAAGAAGGGCAAAGAACTCACAAAACACAAGAAGGAAGAGCAATGCAAAGATCGGGAGAAGAGACAAAGGCAAGCAGCCCGCCTTGCATTGGCCAAAGAAAAAGGCAAGGAAATCGCGGAGAGTAGCGAGCCCGCATCGGCCAGAAAATTTCCATCAAAGAAAAAAGAGAATGACGATGTGCTGATAGAGATGGGCTTCTTTCCTGCGCCAACGCAACTACCTGACCTCATCACAAGTGTGATTGTGGAACATGGCTGGGACACATTTTGCCAGTGCCCATCCATCATTGTGCCATAGGTAGTGTGGGACTTCTATTACGGACGTCTACACGGAAACAGAGATGTGGTGACCTTCAAAGGAGAAATAGTGTCCTTCAGCACAAGGGACATCAACGAGATATATCAAATGAAGGACAACCCTGATGCATCGGGGAACAAAATTATTGATGATCCCATAAAGAAGCAGATGGAGGATGCGCTCATAGTTTTAATGCAACCGGGCACGAAATGGTCGGTTTCACTCAAAGGTATCTGTACCTTGGAATCCAAGTCCTTGCTTCTGGAGGGAAGGCTCTAGGTCTATTTGGTCAAGAAGCGACTGATCCCAACAACGCATGACAAAACTGTATCAAGGGATCGAGTCATGGCTGCATACTGCATCGTATGCGGCATTCTTATCGACGTAGGGCAGTTGATCACAGGGCAGCTTAGATTACTAATGGGACATATCCGAGGGCAGTACTTCTTGCCATGGATCGTTTCAAGTCTGTACCTGTTAATGGTCGTAGGAATTGATGAGGAGCCCATGCCTGAAGTCCACGGCCTCATCAACATCAAGATCTTGAGGATGCTCCTCAAGGACTCCTCACACTTCCCCGAGCTACCTACAAATAGGCCAGTAATCGATTTGAATGCGCCGCAAGAGCCCAGGCCCAAAAGACAATGAAGAGAAGGCAAGGGAAAAGAAAAGGTTCAAGAGTCACCAATGCAAGATCCAGAACCAATGGACCCTCTTCCCTTAGTCATTCGCTCTCCATGCCCTCCGGGCCCACCCGCACAACCTTCTTTTCCATTACACGAACATTTTACCAACCTCCTTCTTGTCCCAACTTCTCCAACTGTTTACCCAGCAGCCCCAACTTCACCATCAGCATCATCACCGTAACCCCCCATTCCACCGCCACATGTTGATGACCCACACGATTTGGGTGAAGGCACCTCTACCCAACCCCAAAGCGATGTTGGTGAGACATCGCAGGCAAAACCCTCCATCACCTCCATGGCTGCTGAGTTAGCAGAAATGTGATCCCTTTTCTCTCAGCAACAACAACTTCTTTCTCAACAACAACACTTCTTCAATCAGAGATTTGAAATGGTAATAGAGTGAATTGATGATATTCAGTGCAGTGCAGCCACATCAAGGGACGCGTTGATCAACATGCAGTGCAATATTTATAAAATCCATCTGCACCAGAGACAGATTGTGGAACGTAATCAAGAGTACTTCAACTTTCTCACCGCATATCTTCATGATTCGATGGTGCCTCCGCATCTCTGGCGCACTTGATTTTTTAAGAAGCTTCTCCTGCACCACCTCAAAATCCTCCTTCAGATCCTCCTGCACCTCAGCATTGATCTTTACCTTCTTTTATCTTATGCAGCCAATTTTTTTTATTCTATATTCAATTCATTCATTTTTCTAAGTTGATCAAATTCTTTGATTCTTGTACAGGCAACAAATTTTGTATTGCGTTAATTTATACTTATTTGTATACTTTGTTAATATTCAATACAATGAGTACATATTCACTCTACTTTTTGTCTGTGCCCTTTTTCTTTATCATCCTTTGTCAATACTTGCAATGTTCTTAATCTTTTACTTTTGCGTTCTTCATTGCGTTGCTATGATGTATTATATGTTTATACTTAGAAACATTTCCCATACTATGTAAATTCTGACTAACACTTAGTTAGTTCTTAGTTTAGCAGTACTTTACCTTTTATCTTTCAAAGTTCTGCTCAAACCTTTTTTTTGAATTTTTTATTCTAAGTGTTTGTCTAGTCTATCAAAACAACGCAATGAGGACCTTGCTCATCTTTAAATTGGGGGGGGAGGGAGGTCTGAGTAGATAAGATCAAGAATATGCAGTATTTAAGAAAATGCATTCATTTTCTATTATAAAAAAATATTTTTTTTTTCAAAACTCCAATGTCAGCGCAAGGGAAAACCTCGTAGTTGGGTTTCCAAGAACAACGCAGTATGAAAAAAAAAGAAAAAAAATAATAAAAGAATGCAAGAGACAACTCCTCTGAATATCATGAGTTAAAGTTGAAATTAGCACACAATCGTAGTTGGATGTTCGCATGACACCCGTGGGAACAAACAAAAACGAAGAGTGTAAGCATGATCAACAGTCTCGAGTAAATGATGTAAAATTTTTGACCACTATATGTACATATATCAAGTTGTTTTGACAAGAAGAGATAAACATTCTATTTTGAAAACTAGAAAAGCAGCTTTGAGCAAAATTTTGTTATATAGAAGAATAAAGTAGGGCTTGTTAAGAATTAGCAAGGATGGGAAGAAATTATGTTGTCAAGAAATATGTCTAAGTATAACATTCGGAGCAACCAATTGACACAGAAATATAGGATAGGAATTGAGCATAATTGCATTAGTAGAAGATATGCTTGAGGACAAGCATATATCTAAATTTGGGGGTGTGATAACTTATAGAAATACAAGTTATTTATACTACCTTATCTAGATATTGCGGCCAAAAGTGAGTAAATATGCGCCGATTGTATGAAAATTAGCTTAGAAATACAATAATTATGAATTATCGCAATTACACCTACTAACATCATTAAGATGGAAGAAACGGATATTTCTATTCTTTTTTGCAGGAAACCAAGTCACCGCTTGCGATTAAGGCTCAACGAGAAACTGACCAACGCATCTCTGTCACATTGTATAAGACCCTAACACTAAATCTAAAGTAGGAGGTTAAATAGAGAAGAAAAATCCTAAGAAAGGATATTGGGGCAAAGGGGGGAAAACATCAAAATTATCCAAAAGGGTGATAAAAAATCCAGATGCCTATGAAGGGCTTAAAACATGTTGGACGCAAGAAGGCATGGAGGATGGAAGCAAGAAGACTTGAAAAATGGATAAGGGTTGCATACAACCAATGCAAGGGCATACATGAGCCATGGGGACACGGGCAGGAGGTATGCATCGAGTGAGCATGCTAAGTGCGCAGGCCATTCATTGAAGCCAAGCACACAGTCCATGCACCAAGCACGCAGCCATGCGTCGAGGACAAGCGCGCAGCCCATGCGTCGATGGTGTATGTCGAGCGTGCAACCCATGCATCGATGGTGTATGCCGAGGGCGCAGCCCATGCGTCGATGGTGTATGCCGAGTGCTCTGCCTATGCATTGAACGGGCAAGCGGGCAAGCCATCCTATGCGTCGAAGCACTGCCGAGTCTGTCGAGCAGTCATGTGTCGATGCGCTATGCCAAGCGCCCACCCATGTGGCGAGACACACCCATGCGGCAAGACACGCCCATGAGGTCAAGCGTGCCTATGCGGCCAACGCGCAAGCGCCTAGGCAGCACACCCGTGAGTCGATGGTCAGCGCCATGCATCCATGCTTAGTAGGCCAAGCAAGCACACCTAGCAAGCCATGCGTCAAGGGTGAGCGGCCACCTTATGTGTTGGTGATGGCCAACTCGTGCGTTGGCTAAGTGGGACTTTGATGAAGAAAGGGTGAGTTGCTATGCGTTAAGGATAAAAGGTAAGGCAAATTGAGGGAGAACTTCAAGGGAGGATGCCAATAGTATACGAGCATAAGTCTTAAACAATTTAAGTAGAGAAATATGTGAAGTATTTAAGTGATTTAGGTGGCAAAAGGAGGATCACAAAAAATTCTAGTAAGAGGTGGACAAAGGCGATATCATACAATTGAAGTCTTATCACCCCAAGCATGAGGTGGGTGAAGGAGATTTCATGCAAAAAAGGAGATTTTGGCTGGCAAGCTGAAATGAGAACAACTCAAGGCTACGCTGGGTAGGCTAAGTGTTGGCAGCTCCAAAGTGAGACAAATGGGAGTTGAGTTGTCACCATGGGGTGAGTTTGGAATGGCTATAAATAGAGGGGTTGGGCAAGAGGAATTTATTCATACCATCACCTAAATTATGTGTTGAGAGCATATTTAGAGAGTTACGTTTGAGTTATTAGGTTGCCAAGTTGATTAGAGATCAAAAGAAACAAAAGCTTGCGTTGGTGAGGCATTGAGTCAGCCGGACGCATAGCTAGCCCACACCCTGCGTGCACGCAGCACTGTGTCTGCCCGTCCGCACGTGCCTCGCTCGACGCATCCCACGCGCTAGCCCAGCGCAGTTGCCTTCCTTGTGCGACGCATCACGCCTAATGCAACCCACGCCCAAACTCGCTAGCCCCTATGCGGCATAGCACACACACCTTGCCTACTGCCCAACGCCTAGCTGCCTACCACGGTCCAAATAACCTCTAAGGAAGCTAATTTTCAGATTGTGGCTAAATTTAAGTAGGGTAAGCTGGTATTTTCATTATATAAATGGTATTTTGGCTAGTTTGACATTATTTATTGATAGAACAATTATTAATTGAGGAATTTTCATTAATATGGAGGAATTGTCAGTAAGGTATTCCCAAGGTGATTTTAGTGGAAAAACTTGCTTGCAGTGAGTGTTTACTTAGTTTTATGCATTAATATATGGATAAATGCAAGTACAAAATACATGCTTATGATGTTATGTGGGACTTTGATGAAGGAAGGGTGAGTTGCTATGCGTTAAGGATAAAAGGTAAGGCTAATTGAGGGAGAACTTCAAGGGATTATACACAGACTACATAAGTTAGCATGCTTAACAAAAGGTGCTTGGTGGGAAAATATAGTCGGCCTCGGTCGGCGGGAAATAATAGTCGGTGACGACCGGCGGGAAATATAGTCAAGTTACCTAAGCATGACTAGCGGGAAAAGAATTTTCGATGTGCACATTGGCAGAAAAAGAGGGTTATAAGAAAGTTTCCATAAAAAGTTGTTAAGATTGATAATGTGTCCATGATATGAGCATGCCATGTATAGCATGGAACTGGAGAATGATGATTGAATGAATATACACATGATCATGCATAAATTATACTGGACTTGTGATTCTATGATTGATTTCCCAAAAATATGTTTTGCAAAAGTGATTATTATTTTAAAAGCACCACTCACTGGGCTTAGTAGCTCACACTCTTCCAAATTTTTTCTTATATCCCCCCTAGGTAGCAAAATGAAATGTTCAGAAAGGAGTCTACTAACCACCGACACATCAGGACTTGGTAAATTCTCAGGGCACGGCTCGAATCATGTAATAAAGAATATAGGAAATTAAACTATGTGTATGAAAGTTAGATAGAGTGTTGTAAACATGTTGAAATCTTTAATAGATAAAGGGGGGAAATGTTAAATTTAAATGTTGTCTTGGAATACTACTTGTGTACCCTCACGCTCCCTTCTAGGTCTTGGGGACTAAGGCGAGGGAGGGGGTGTGACAACTTGGTATCAGAGCAAAGGTTTACGTAAAACCTTGGAAAAGTTGAGTCTAGCATAAGTATAAATAGAATCTAGGAAAAGTAAAGGAAAAAGGGATAGGTTAAAGCCAAAGTGGCATCAGGAAAAGGCTTACCGAAGGTAGGGAAGCCATATAATATTAGAAACTAGGCCAAGTAAAAACCTAAAAAGGAATAAATATAATGAAATATATTAGGTAAAACCTAAAGTAGAACCAGGAAAGGTTAGGAGAAAGAAATGAGGAATAATAAGTGGATGTAGGGAAACATGGGAAAGGGGAAGTGAAAATAAAGAAATTAGTAAGTAATAACCTGAATAATGTCCACGATAGGAAATGAATCCGAGCAAACAAAACTGGTGGTGGAATGACTCCAGAACGCAAACTGGAGACCGCGGCGCTAACCCAGGGAAAACCCTGAAAGATCTGAGAATAGTGTGAACAATAATACTAAATATCCTATTACCTTGAACAATTCAAACTTGGTAGGATCCCGAACTAACATGGGATGTCCACAGTGTGGTAAAAATCATAGCGGTCTTCTGAAAGGGACCGGAATTTGCTATGGGTGTGGCAAGGTTGGCCATATGTGCAAAAATTGTTATACTTTTTAGAGAAAAACAAGGGAGCTCCAGGAAAAATATCAACGAGAACTGGCCGAAGGTTCGAGTTTAGGAAGTAACAACATACTGCCTGAACTAACGGTGGAACAAGAATGTACGTGTGCAGGAAAGAAGGATATTCCTCGACGTATCGTGATCGAATTCAAGGAACAGCTCACCTATGACTCTAACAATGCGGAATCCTATAAATTTTGTATTTTCTGTAAGGAAATAGGACATGTTCAAGAGAGAGGTGTGTATGGAGAAATGAGAGGATGCGTCTTAACTTTGAAAACTTATGACTATCAGAGAACGAGTAAACAAATAACTATGTAGACTGGAAGAAACTACTACTGTAAATAGCAACAATGTTCATAAATAAAAATAGTATGTTGATAACATATGTCTAATTTATATGTGAATGGTTGTAGACGAAATGCTAAGAAGTGGAAAATGTAGAATTGGGCAACCCTATGAGAATGAAAGTGAAAGTGCCTCAAGCTATCGAAAAGAAAAATCCAGGGAGGAAGAACAAATGGATAAATTCACCCGTAGACTTCAAGCAATTTCCCAGAAACTTATGCTCTGATACCAAGCTGTCACACCCTGCCCCAGACCACCCTCTTAGCCTAAGAAAGGGCGTGACTGTAGCAGCTATAACCCCTTTGGTTGACACTTACTGCCTAATAACTCTTGCGGAATAACTCTGATACCAAAATATAACTTATACACAGCGGAATATCTTTTGGCCAAAAATTTATTAATTCAGAAAACATAACATATTTAGAGTCATTACAACAACAGATTCATAAGTCCCAAAACCCACAAACCCTAGACCCTATATGACCAACAATAACATGTGTACAATATTAACAGTAACCACCTAAACAGACGGGCTACAAAACTCTTTATCCTTTAGTGGCAGGCAGTTGCAGAGCTATCTTCTGAGGATTTGACCGCTACTTGGGGGGAAAGGAAAACATTTGAAAACGGGGTGAGTTTGCCCCCAGTGAGTGACTTAAGAAAGGTAATTTATTCTCATGCAAAATCTCAATAAAGAGTTCAAACTGAAATATAAGCTTCTACAGTACTTGTATTGCAGTGTAAACATTTTCCTTGCATAAAGCATATAAAGTTGTTTTAATCGTAAAACAATAAAATTGTTTCTCAGTTGAAAGTAACCCCACTGTGGGTAAAACTAATCCCAACACCAACTACTAGTCAAGAGAGAACCCTTTTGCTCAATCTCTGACTCTAACTACCTACGTGCACGTGGCCATACCAAGTACCATCATACCTTAGGTACTTTTGCTCTGATACCTTCTCAAATGTCCTTCAGTATCGAGCTTCTAGGATACCTTCTCAAACGTCCTTCAGTATTCAATTGGTTTGGTACTTTCTCAAACGTCCTTCAGTACCAATAGATACCTTCTCAAATGTCCTTCAGTATCTAGTTGGGCGGATATCTTCTCAAATGTCCTTCGGTATCGCGTTTTAAGTAAAACTAGTCATAAATGGCTTTCTCTTTCAAGCATGTAAGTATAACACATATAAAAACTTAGCTTTAAAGTTACTAATGCATGCTGGGTATATTTAACACATATAAATAGCTTTTCAACAAACTTCCCACACATGCATGCGTTTAAAATATAACTCATGGTTTGCTTGGAAATCACTTTGTAAAACTAGTTGGCATGAGAATAATCATATTTAAAACATTCTTTCTATAAAACATTGTAAATCAAACATTTTAAGAAAATTTTTTAGTCAAAACATTTTAGTCACTCACCTTGATCGCTTAGGAACTTTTCACTCTAGTAGTTCCTTTTCTACCTCGGGCTCTCTTTTCACCCCTAGAATTCAGATTCAATTTACAGCTCAGATTACTCATAGTTCTGTATCTTATTTTGAGATACTTCCTTCTACATACATATTCTAAAATGTCTCAGGAATCTTACCCTAAAATTTGAGCTTAGAACTTCTCGTGATTTAGCCGGAATCACAGAATCTCTAAGACTGGTTCAAGCCTACCCGATAGCCTAACCCTTCTATTTTTTCCTCATTCTCTAGTCCGATTCCTTGGAGCTTCTTCTCCAGAAGTCCCCCCATGAAAACTACACTCTTTTAGCTTTCAGATGGCTTTGGAATCACATCAAACTCACGAGTATTCTGGGAGAACTCCTCGTCCCAATTTGATGCTATTTTCCAGACTTCACTGTCCAATGCGTCCACTTATGACTAAAGCATGGGTTTGGCTCCAACGCATGGTTTGCTCCACTCTCCCTCTCTCTTCACGTAATTTATGAATTTGTGCTTCGAACATGAATTCTCAAGGCTCTATTTATAGGCGTCCAGACTTCCTCTAGTGTTGACACCACCTACTTGGCTGCATGGCCAAGTGTCTACCCCTCCCTTCATCAATGCAATCTTGCATCATCTTGGCCCAAGGTGTCTTCTCCACATGCGTCCACCTCAATTTCTTAGTCTTAAGAATTTCTCTCAACAAGACACATGGTTTGGCTGACGTTTCCTTTTTGACCTCACATTTATGCATCCAACTTTTTCCTAACGCATAGCATAACATTTTAACTCAATCATTGCAAGAAATTATCCATCACCAACGCATATGGTGACCGTCCATCCTCGATGCATGGCTCACTAGGTAGCATCGCACGGCATGCTTGGCATAGGCGCATGGTATTGGCCACTGACACATAGGTGTGCTTGGCCGCTCGACGCATGGGTGTAACATCAGTATTAACTCTACCTACACCAGGTAAAGAGTTTGAGGTTTATTGTGATGCATCCTGACAAGGGTTAGGATGTGTGCTGATGCAGGAGGGAAAGGTAGTAGCTTATGCTTCTCGATAATTAAAGAAGCACGAATGTAACTACCCTACACACGATTTAGAGTTAGCAGCAGTTGTGTTAGCTCTAAAGTTGTGGATACATTACCTGTTTGGTGAGCGATGTCATATATTCACAGATCATAAGATTCTGAAGTATATCTTTGATCAGAAGGAGTTAAACTTGAGAAAGAGAAGATGGATCGAGCTGATCAAAGATTATGACTGCACAATTGACTATCACCCAAGTAAAGAAAATGTGGTAGCTAACGCCTCTAAGTTGAAAAACCAGATCAGCTAGAGCTAGTATCAATTCATTAAAGGGTACACTGATTCATGAGTTGTATAATGCTATGGCAGCATTATCAATCGATCAAATAGGAGGATTACTAGCTTCATTTGAAGTACGTCCTACTCTCGTAGAAGATGTTCTACGTGAACAATTAAAGGATTCTGATCTTCAAAAGTTAGCTGAAGAAGCAGGTAAAGGATTGAGGATGGACTATCAATTAAGAGCGGACAAAGTGCTAATAAAAAAGGGTAGGATATATGTACCCAAGGACTTAGCACTTAAACAAGCCATTCTAGAGGAGGCACATAGTTCAGCCTATGTTAGGCATCCGGGAAATACGAAGATGTACAGGACATTAAAGAAATCGTACTGGTGGCCTGGTATGAAAAGAGAAATAGTAGAGTATGTTGACAGGTGTCTAATATGTCAACAAGTTAAACCGGACAGATAAAGGCCAGCAAGATTACTTAATCCACTCCTAGTACCAGAGTGGGAGTGGGAGCATATTACGATGGATTTCCTGTTTGGATTACCTAAGACACTAGCGAGCTATAATGGTATATGGGTAATTGTGGATAGATTGACAAAAACAGCTAAGTTTTTACATATTAATGTTACTTTTACCCTAGACCAATTAGCTAAGTTGTATGTGGATCGAATTGTGAGTCAGTTTGGAGCTCCAGTTTCAATTGTATTAGATCAAGACTCCAGATTTACATCGAAGTTTTGGCCTAGTTTGCAGAAAGCTATGGGAACCAAGTTATATTTTAGTACTGCTTTTCATCCACAGACGGATGGTCAGTCTAAACGGACAATTCATACATTAGAAGACATGCTGAGAGCATGTATATTGCAATTTAAGGGCAGTTGGGATACGCATCTGTCGTTAATCGAATTTACGTCTAACAACAGTTACCATTTGAGTATCGGAATAGCACCGTATGAGGCACTGTACGGAAGACCATGTAGGACTCTGATATGTTGGGATGAAGTCGGTGAAAGGAAATTACTAGGTCCAAAACTTGTGCAACAGACAGACATCAGATAACGTTAAGATTATAAGAGATAATTTTAAGACGGCTCGAGATAAGCAAAAGAGTTATGCCAATAAGCGGAGAAGAGAATTGGAGTTTGAAGTTGGCGACAAAGTATTTCTTAAGTTATCTCCATGGAAAGGAATACTCAGGTTCGGTAGGAAAGGGAAATTAAGCCCGAGATATATTGGACCCTACAAGATAATAGAAAAAGTTGGCCCGATGGCATATCGATTGGATTTACCTCCAGAGTTATCTCGTATTCATGATGTGTTTCATGTGGCAATGCTTAGGAAGTATATGCCAGATCCTACCCATGTGTTGCCTGATCAACCAGTGTAGTTGAGAGAAAATTTGTCTTATGAAGAGGAACCAGTGGAGATTCTTGACAGAAAGGAATAGGTCTTAAGGAATAAGACAATCCCATTGGTAAAGGTACTATGGCAAAACCATAGCACAGAAGAAGCAACGTGGGAAGCCGAAGAGCAAATAAGAAACAAGTATCTGCAGTTGTTTAATTGATGGACTTGTAGCAAAATTTCGAGGACGAAATTTTTATAAGGGGAAGGTAAATGTGAACCCCAAATCCTAATTTCTCTACTTCAGTATGTTCCCTATTGAGATCAGTATGATGAGTAGGTTGATGTGGAAACTAGGGTGGAATGGTAGAGAAAAGGGTGAAGAATTAGAAGAAAAGAGGAAATTTGGAAGTTTGACTTTTGGGGAAAATTTGGAAATTTGGCCAAGTATAAAAATTGTGTGTTGATGCGTTGGAAGGATGTATTGATGCGTTAGAATGGGTTGTTGGTGATGGCATGCAACCGAAAGATGAAAGATGGAGGTGACGCGTTGGAAGGCACAAGGGTAGGCAAGGAATACGTTGGAAGTTAGCCCATACGTCGAGTGGCCAACCAAGTGCCCTTGCCCAACGCATTGAGCGGCCAGCCAAGCACCCCTGCCATGCGTTGAGTGGCCATGCCTGTGCAGAAAGTGCCCTGACCGAGCGGCCATGCCTATGCAACGAGCGCCCTGTCGAACGGCCATGCCCATGCGTCGAAGCACCCTACCGAGCATCAATGTGCCGAGCACGCCCATGCGGCCGAGCAAGCGAGTGATGGCTAGCCTATGCAGCACGCCCATTCGTCGATCGACCAACACCTATGCCAAACACCATGCGCCCGTGCCAAGCGTGCCTACCTAGTGAGCCATGCGTTGAGGATGAGTGGCCACCCTATGCATTGGTGATGGCTAGCTCTTGCGATGGCTAAGTTGGATTGCGATGATAGTGAATTGGCTTGCTATGCATTGATTATAGGCTATGCATTGAGTATGGACTATGTGTTGAACATCCAAGAGTTGGACGCATATAAAGGATGAGATCACCTAGAAAACATCATCAAACCATGTATCTTCTTGGGAGGAAGCCTTAAGCCTTAAGAATTTGAGGTGGTTGCATCAGATTGGAAGCTCATGTGTTGGCTACATAGGAGAAGGACACTTAGATTGCGTTGATCAAAGAATTGCGTTGTTGGTGTGAGGAGGAAACACTTGGACATGCAGCCAAGTAGGAGGTGTCGACTTTAGAGAAGGTTTGGACGCCTATAAATAGGGCCAAAAGACTTCATTTTTAGATCACAATTCAAAAATACAGTAAAAAGAGTGGGAGAGTTGAGCAAACCTTGCATTTAAGCCAAAATCCATGCGTTGGTCATAGAATTTCAAAGAGGACGCATTGGACAGTGAAGTCTGGAAAGCAACACCAAATTGGGATGAGGAGTGATTTTAAAGCCACTTGAGATCTGAAAGTCTAGTTTTCAATGTAGGGCTGCCGAAGAAAAATCTCGAAGGGATCAGGCTGGAAACGGAGAAGAAGACAGAAGGGTCAGGTTGTCGGATAAGCTTGGGCCAGTCTTGAAGATTTTGAGCTTCCGGCCAAACCACGAGCGGTTCTAAGCTCAAAGTTTAGAGTAAGCTTTCTGAGACAATTTAGAATATGTTTGTAGAAGGACATATCTTAAAATAAAGTATATAACTATGAATAATCTGAGCTGTAAGTTGAATCTGAATTCTAGGGTGAAAAGGGAGCCCGAGGTAGAAAAGGAACTACTAGAGTAAAAAGTTCCTAAGCGATCGAGGTGAGTGACTAAAACATTTTGACTAAAATGTTTGAATTAAAATGTTTTATAGAAAGCATGTTTTAAAGAAGATTATTCTCATGCTAGCTAGTTTTACAAAGTAATTTCCAAGCAATCCATGAGTTATGTTTTAAACGCATGCATGTGTGGGAAGTTTGTTGAAAAGCTATTTATATGTGTTAAATATACCCAACATGCGTTAGTATCTTTAAAGCTATGTTTTTATATGTGTGATACTTTACATGCTTTAAAGAAAGTCATTTATGACTAGTTTTACTTAAAACATGATATCGAGGGACATTAGAGAAGGTATCCGCCCAACTAGATACTGAAGGACATTTGAGAAGGTATCCAAACCAACTGGATACTGAAGGACATTTGAGAAGGTATCCTAGTAGCTCGATACTGAAGGACATTTGAGAAGGTATCTGAGCAGAAGTACCTAAGGTATGACGATACTTAGTATGGCCATGTGCACGTAGGTAGTTAAAGTCAGAGATTGAGCAAAAGGGTTCTCTCTTGACTAGCTGTTGGTGTTGGGATTGTTTTTACCCACAGTGGGGTTATTCTCAACTGAGAAACAGTTTTAATATTCTATGATTAAAACAACTTTATATGCTTTATGCTTGGAAAATATTTATACTGCGGTACAAGGTACTGTAGAAAGTTTATATTTCAGTTAAACTCTTTATTGAAATTTTGCATGAGAATCAATTATCTTTCTCAAGTCACTCATTAGGCTAGCAAGCTCACCCCGTTTTCAAATGTTTCCCTTTCCCCCCCACAGGTAGTGATCAAATCCTCAGAAGATAGCTCTGCATCTGCTCTGCCACTAAAGGATAAAGATATTTGTAACCCGTCTGTTTAGGTGGTTACTGTAAATATTGTACACATTTTATGTTTCTGTTGTTCATATAGGGACTAATGTTTTTTTTTTGGGGCTTTGGGACTTATGAATCTAGTGTTGTAATGACTCTAAACATGTTATGTTTCTAAATTAATAAATTTTTGGCCTATAGACATTCCGCTGTATATGAGTTATATTTTGGTATTAGAGTTATTCCGCAAGAGTTATTAGGCAGTAAGTGTCAGCCAAAGGGTTGATAACTGCTGCAGTCACGTCCTTTCCTAGGCTAAGAGGGTGGTCTGGGCAGGGTGTGACATAGACATCATAGGTTTAAGTCCATTTATAAGTGTTATATTTGAATAAACCACATAGACTTAGGGTTGTTTTTATTAGCCGTACAAGAAACTAAATATAAATTTACCCAAAAATTAGAACACTTCAATGGTAGTCAACAACTTCTATATGATAGAGTTATTAGAAAACTTCAGCGGGAGATTAATAAGATATTTGATACATTATTCTTAGCTCTCACGTCTCTAAGAGTTCACAGTCTAGATTTAAGCGGTACTTCGTGTCACCCTAGGAGTGGCCTCCATACGACAAGTATTTTTTTAGCTTAAATTTAGATTCTGGTGAATAATGGGAAGTTGTTCGAACAGAAATCAAGTTTACGATTTAAACTGCCACATCTCCACATAGTTTAAACCGTGAGATTCATATGACGCTTCGTGTCACCCTGGGAGTGACCTCCATACGGAAAGCGGATGTATGTGTCAATACCAAGGTAAACAGAGGAAGTAGTTCATAGTAAGTGGGTGAAGGAAATGTGTCAACATATCCTATGGTCTCCTCCATTAGTCTGAACCGTGAGATTCCCATGTTGCGCCTGTTGGTTAGCTTTAAGCGGCCTTTTGCTAGTCGTTTAATGACAGATATCCCCACGGAGGGTTGTAACATAGGATTCGGAACAACCTAGGCTTCAGTCAAATGAATTGGGTCTTATAGTTCTCTCTTGGGTATTGTCTTCTATTTTAGAGGCATACTCATACCGTTCTGTAAGATCTGAAAATGGCGGGTCTACACTTACAGAATTATTAAGTGTTAATAATTTATGACCAAAAGCGGTACCTAAATGACTATTGGAATATGAGTTATTCTGAAGATGGTATTTAGTCAAGAATGTCTTGGTGTAGTATCGTTGCAAAAGAATAATCTTTGGTACATTATTAAAATTGATAAAATTTGAATGGATTTAAAAAAAATTCACTTATAGAATTTGTTTATAATTTCAGAATGACGAGTTCAATAATACAATTGTTGGCATCGGATAAACTCATCGGGGATAACTACATGACTTGGAAATCAAATTTGAACACGATACTTGTGATAGACGATTTTCGGGTTGTCTTAACGGAGGATTGTCCTCCCATTCCTAGCTTTAATACAACCCAAACTGTTCGGCATGCATATGACAGATGGGTCAGGGTTAATGATAAAACCTGTGCTTATATCGTCACCAACTTATCTGATGTGTTGACAAAGAAACATGAGGATATGAGTACAGCCAAAGAGATTATGGAATCTCTGCGAGGGATGTTTGGCCAATCGTCCTTCATCTTGAGGCATGATGACATTAAGTATGTTTACAATAATCGCATGAAAGAGGAGACCAATGTTCCTGAACATGTCCTAGACATGATGGTCCACTTTAATGTGGCATAAGTAAACGGTGTTGTTATGGACAAGAGAAGTCAAGTTGGTTTTATTCTGGAATCTTTTCCGAAGAGTTTTCTGCAATTCTGTACGAATGCATTGATGAATAAAATTGTATACAGCTTGACTACACTATTGAATGAGCTACAGGCTTACCGGACTGTGAAACCGACATTCCTATTTCCCTGTTTAAATTAATAACTAGGATAATCTGACTATGTATGAAACCCTGCGCTAAAAAGGAAGAACTCTCTATGTTGAATAAATGTTCTTCGAAAGTTGGAATTTAATTAAGTGCAAAGTTAATATGGAACAAGGCGATTGTTGCTAAACGCATAAAAAAAATTTAAGTCAAATCCAGTGTGAATTTGAGGGCTTGACTCTTGGATAAAGCTTGGAAAAATTTGCTAAGTATTAGGCAATGCGTTTGTCTTGTGCTAAGCGTTGGTCTTGTGCCATGCGTTGGCCATTAGACTTTGAGAGGTTATTTAGGCGTTGAAAGAGGCTAAAGTATGGCCGAAAGGAAAGGCTATGTGGGGACAAGCATGCGGCAGCCTATGTCTTGAGAAGTTAGCAAAGCATGTGACAACACTATGCGATGGTGCTATGCGGCAACACTATGGGATGGTGCTATGCGGAAACTCTATGCAATGGTGCTATGTGGCAACACTATGCCATGGTGCTATGGGGCAACACTATGCGGTGGTGTTATGCGGCAGTAGTACTAGACAATGAGCTATGCGGTGATGGGACGAGCCATGGTGGATGCATAGTGAAACGTCTTGTGTTGCTAAGGCTTGTGGTACAGAGGGTTATTATGCATTGATGATGTGCTATGCATTGGACACCCGAGGGCATGTGGGTGCATAGGACAAGACTTGAGCAAATAGTATACGGTGGAAGAGGGTTGGTCATAATCCTAGTTGAGTGCATAAGGTGAAGGTAAGCCATGCGGTAGAGGGTATGCGGCCAAGGATGAGCCTTGCGAGGGTCTAACATATGCGACCAAGTTGTGTCACTCGGATGCACAAGGTAAGGTTGTGTTAATTGGAAATGGCACCATGAAGGTTAGTAGGTCGCATATGGGGAAAGGTGCTAGGCGGCAATGGCTTGAAGGGGTTATGTGGAGATTTGAAAAGATACTGCAAGGGTGCGAAGATTGGATGAACGCATATGAAGTTGAATGGACGCATGTGTGGTTGATGGGCGCATATGAGATTGAATGAACGCATTCAAGGTTGTCTTCCGTCCATGTGGCCTATTGGGAAGAAATCTTATGCCTTAAGAAAATAAGGTGGATGCACGAAAAGACATGCACATTTAAGCATTAAGTGTTGGCTAAGGAAGAGGAAGACACCTTAGGTTGCGTTGATATGAAGGTTGCATTGATAGTGTGAGGAAAAGAGACATCAAATAGAAGGTGGAAGATGCTGGGCGTTGGCAGAAGCTGAGGAATACACTTGGATGTGATCAATGGAGAAGGTGTCGGGTAAAGGAAAAGGGTGAGATGCCTATAAAAGGGGCAGAACGCTTCACTTTCACCCAAAAATCATTTAAGTCCTCAAAAACCACAAAGAAAGGAGAAAATAAGAGATATTTGTACATTGAACGAGGGAAGAAAGGCGTTGATCAGGCGGAAGTACGAACAGAGATGCCGAAGGAAGCTAGGTGTACGGACAAACGCCTAGGCTAAATTCAAATGAGATGTTATTCTGGACTACTCATGCAAATAAAGTGATTTTTGGACCAAAAGTTTCTAACTTAAATGTAGATTTAGTGTGAGGGATGCCTTAATGAAATTCTAACTCTAAGGCTGTCAAATTCAAGGAAAACTGAGAGTTTCTCACCAGTGGGTAAGCAGTCGAGCCAAGGGAAGTAAACTTGAGACTTTGAACTTTCTCCAAAGATTTTCAATGCGAAACTTTAAGGTAATTTGGTGAAGACATTTCACACATTTTTGAAGAAGGAAATGTCTTGAGATAAGGCTCAAAAGAGTGAGTAATCTAAGCTTAAAGTTAAATGTGAACTAGGGTCCAACGAAAGAATAAGGGAAACCGGGTGAACTAGGAAGAAAGATCTCATCGGGTCACTGTGAGTGGTTTCTTCTTTTACTCTTTTAAGCATATTTAGAATTAATATGTTGTAGTTTATATTATGAGGTGAATATCACATTGGGATGGTCAGGGGGTCTGTGCACCTAAAACCTGAGCCCGAAATAAATCCTTACAGGATAGTCAGGGGACCAAAGAGTCTAGTTCCTGAGCCTGTAGGAAGGAAAAACCTTGAATGGGATGGTCAGAGGGCCGACGAGCCTAGCTTCTGAGACCATGAAAGGGAAAACTATGTGCACATAGGTTGATATTTTTAGATGTGAAATGTTAACTATCTATTGTGTGTGTAGGTAGGTTTGTGAAAAACTTCATGGTATGATGGAGGTTTGAATTGGAATCTCGTGATATAATACTTATGATTCACTCACTGAGCTTTGTAAAGCTCATAAATTGTTTTCTGCGTTTCTCTCGTAGGTAGCAGAAGAGTCCAGGTTGCGATGTTGGTCAAGGTCTGCCACAAGTTTATAAATAGTACTAAATGAGATTGATAGTTGGGGTAGTGCCACCCATGTAAATGTAACTTGAATTTGTAAACTAGTTTCTTAAATAAAGCATGTAAGATTTTTCCGCTGCTGTAGTAAATAAGATTCTAAAACGAAACTAGTAAGATAATATCAACTAAAAGTAGCATTAGTTACTATCATGCCTCTCCTCGAGCTCAGGAGTGTGGGCTCGGGGCAGGGTGTGACAACTTGGTATCAGAGCATAATGTTTTGGGAATAGGTAAACTCGAGAAAAGCATAGTGATACTATAATATGTCTAAATGTATGGTGTATTATAAGAATCATGTCTCGTGGCAGATCGCGCAAGAAACCCGTGGGGACTCAAGATGTTGCCTCAAAAGCGACGAGAGAGGACCAAGGCGGGTCAAATCATCCGCAAGTAGAAACGAGAGGTGACGAGCAAATGATGGGAAAACTTGCTCGATATTTGGCCAAGAGCTTAGGAGGGGTGTCAGTAGACCTCGAGAAACGGTTTGGTATTAAACGGTTGAAGGCATTAGAAGCCTCAACCTTTGAAGGAATAACAAACCCAGCGGATGTGGAAGCTTGGTTCGTGATGATAAAGAGATGTTTCAGGGTAATGCGATGCCCTGAAGATAGAAAGGTAGCACTAGCCACTTTTCTACTCCATAAAAGAGCTGAGGATTGGTGGCGGGTATTTGAAGATAGAAAAAGGGGAGGGAGGAGGTTACTGTTAGTAGCCGGGAAAACTTCCATGAACAATTTTATCCTCAAACATTTCGCGATGCAAAGCAAAATGAATTTCTTAAACTCGTACAAGGCTCACTGTCAGTAGCCGAGTATGAACAAAAATATACCGAACTTAGAAAATAAGCCGCCAGTATAATATTAGATGAAACTGAAAGATGTAGAAGATTTGAGGAAGGGCTACGAGGTGAGATACGAGCACATATAACTACCAGCATTGATAGGTAAGAATTTCCAAAATTAGTAGGGACAGCATTACGTGTGGAAGCTAGCCTAGGATTACTAGCAACAATAAAATCCGAGGGGTGGCGAGAAAAGAGCCAGAAATTCTCCTTGGGGGTTCTAGATAAAAAGATAAGTAAGACCAATTCTGGGATGCAGAAAACAAAAAAGGAGCTTACTCTAGAAGAAGTATACATGCCTAAGGAATCTATAGCCAGCACCCAAAGGCCATGGTGTTCAAATTGTAAGAGGTATCACTTTGGGCACTGCTATGGAGGGGCAAATGTGTGCTATAACTGCAGAGAAGTTAGTCATTACAAACGAAACTGCCCCCAGTTAGGAAAGAAGGACAAAGGTAAAGGAAAAACCCCCGAAATGTAGATAGATGTGTACTATTTTCCATTATAGATGTTGTATAAAATTACTCCCATGTAAATATGTTTTGTTTATGACTAATAAATATATTTTGACAAAGTATGTTTGTTTGATGAAATAATTGTTAGCTAGATGGGATTAAGTCAATCAAAAAATCCTTTATGCGAAAGGTGTGGGAAGTACCACCCCAGAGAATGTTTGAAGGGAACAGATAAATGCTATATTTGTAGGCGCACAAGGCATAAAGGGAAACAGTGCCCAGTGTTTCAATTTTTTCATTAGTCACCGGGAACCAACCTTTGACGTGATTAAAGACTACCCCTGTCATAGATGTCATAAAAGCCATCGGAGAGACCAAGAAGGGAGAGAAGGTTTATGTTTTAAATGTGAACAACCCGGTCACCAGTGTAGGGATTGTCCAACCAATAATCTAGCCAGTAGCTCAGGAGGAAATCAAACTTGGAAGGATTACTGGTATTAAAAGGGAAATAAAAGTGCTTGTAAATAAAACCCATGTGAATAAATAAAGTTGTAACAAGTTGTTATAAATAAATAAGAGATGTTTCTAGTAGTGCTTCAAATTCGGGATGAAATTTATTTAAGGGGAGGATAAATGTGAAACCTACATTCCTATTTCCCTGTTTAAACTAATAACTAGGAGAATCTAACTAGGTATGAAACCCTGCGCTAAAAAGGAAGAACTCTCAGTGTTGAATAAATGTTCTTCGAAAGTTGGAATTTAATTAAGTGCAATGTTAATGGAACCAGGTGATTGTTGCTAAATGCATAAAAAAATTAAGTCAAATCCAGTGTGAATTTGAGGGCTTGACTCTTAGGTAAAGCTTGGAAAAAATTGCTAAGTATTAGACAATGCGTTGGCCTTGTGCTGAGCGTTGGTGTTGTGCCATGCATTTGCCATTAGACTTTGAGAGGTTATTTGGGCGTTGAAAGAGGCTGAAGTATGGCCGAAAGGAAAGGCTATGTGGGGACAAGAATGCGACAGCCTATGTCTTGAGAAGTTAGCAAAGCATGTGGCAACACTATGTGATGGTGCTATGCGGCAACACTATGCGATGGTGCTATGCAGCAACACTATGCGATGGTGCTATGCGGCAGCAGTACTAGACAATGAGCTATGCGGCAATGAGACGAGCCATGGTGGACGCATAGTGAAACATCTTGCATTACTAAGACTTGCGGTACAGAGGATTGTTATGCATTGATGATGTGCTATGCGTTGGACACCTGAGGGCATGCGAGCGCATACGATAAGACTTGAGTAAATAGTATGCGATGTTAGAGGGTTGGTCATGATCCTAGTTGAGCGCATAAGGCGAAGGTAAGCTATGCGGTAGAGGGCAAGCGACCAAGCATGAGCCTTGCAAGGGTCTAACATATGCGACCAAGTTGCATCACTCTGATGCACAAGGAAAGGTTGTGTTAATTGGAAATGGCACCATCAAGGTTAGTAGGTCGCATATAGGGAAAAGTGCTAGGCAACAATGGCTTGAAGGGGTTATGTGGAGATTTGAAAAGACACCACAAGGGTGTAAATATTGGATGAACACATATGAAGTTCAATGGATGCATGTGTGGTAGATGGGCGCATATGAGATTGAATAAACGCATTCAAGGTCGTCATCCAGACATGTGGCCTATTGGGAAGAAATCTTAGGCCTTAAGCAAATAAGGTGGATGCACGAGAAGACATGCAAATAGGTTGATATTTTTAGATGTGAAATGTTAACTATCTACCGTGTGTGTAGGTAGGTTTGTGAAAAGCTTCATGGTATGATGGAGGTTTGCATTGGAATCATGCGATATAATACTTATGATTCCACTCACTGAGCTTTGTAAAGCTTATGGTTTGTTTTCTGTGTTTCTCTCGCAGGTAGCAGAAGAGTCCAGGTTACGAAGTGGGTCAAGGTCTGCCACAAGTTTAGAAATAGTACTAAATGAGATTGGTAGTCGGGATAGTGCCAACCATGTAAATGTAACTTAAACCTGTAAACTAGTTTCTTAAATAAAGCATGTAAGATTTTTCCGCTGCTGTAGTAAATAAGATTCTAAAAGGAAACTAGTAAGATAATATCAATAAAAAGTAGCATTAGTTATTATCATGCCTCTCTTCAGGCTCAGGAGTGTGGGCTTGGGGCGGGGTGTGACACAGACAATGTTGAGAACAAAGGGTCTGGAGTAAGAAGTAAATATTCTACTGCCAAGAAAAGAGGAACGTCCTCTAAGCTAGATGTTGCCTCCTCTTCAAAGAATAAGTGTATTCCTGTGAAGAAGGGGAAAGGGAAAGGGAAGAAGAAACCTGTTGGAAAGAAAGGCAAGGATAACACTACAAATAAAGGGAAATGTTTCCACTGCAACGAAGAAGGGCACTGGAGGAGAAGCTGCCCCCAATATCTTGCCGAGAAGAGAGTAGAGAAAGGTAAACAGACTAACTAGTCCCTGGGACTGTTTGTTCAGCTCATCCAGTGGGAGAAGTTGCTACTTGTTTTTACTGCTCTTGTAAATATTGTTAACAAAAAAAAAGGAAAAAAATTGTATATATTTTTGTGATAAATCAAATGTTCATTTTCAAAAATTATGTTTGTTCTAGCAACTTCTGTTAAGAATCAAATTGGTAAAAGTCGTTTACAAATATTCAGATATTTAAAAATGGCTAGATCAAAGTATAGAAAGTTTAAAGATTTCTAGATCTGACTATTAACAAAGAGTTGTTAAGGTAGGTC
Source organism: Benincasa hispida (assembly GCF_027475165.1). Lineage (NCBI taxonomy): Eukaryota > Viridiplantae > Streptophyta > Magnoliopsida > Cucurbitales > Cucurbitaceae > Benincasa > Benincasa hispida. The sequence continues at coordinate 30,770,245 of NC_143487.1, forward strand.
CAATGCATCTTACTCAAAGAGTTGAGAGTACCTCAATGTAGTGGGAGGAAAGTGTGCTTCCAGGCCAACATTGAGATGCCATCCTATATAGTTTATTCAAAAGCCTATTTTATACTTACATGTTTACAATGATTCTCTCGATTAAAATGTTTGAGAATCATCTAGTAGGACTAGGAATACCAGATTAATAATCTAGGGCAAGTGGGAGAAATATCCGGTATAGAGATACCGAATGGTAAACAATGGGTATGGGATGCCCTAGTTTATTGTATTTCTCTATAAAACTCAGAAACCCAGTCTTATATATCAGATATATAGGTTTCCATTGGAATTTTAGTCCAAGTGGGAGTCTGTTGGGTCTTATGTCCTAAAACTCGTGGTATGTAAACAATGGACCTTATTCTAAAATTCAATAAGGTGTTATTGAATAGATATATTGCTTATGAGAAATCTAATAAATCTAAAAGTCCCTTGACTATTGGATGAGTACTTGAACTTTATGTGAAGACATAAAGGTGGATCAGGTTCGAGTAAATAGTCAAAATGATCTATAGTATATGAATAAGGTTGGGTACCTTATTCTGGTAACAGTATTGGATGTGGCCTACTATGTAGTTGTTACAAAGAGTTGTAAAGTACTATAAATGAAGTGATCGTAATTCGTTCATGTTGGGACATGAGAAGTGGGGGTGTCTTTGTGCAAAAGGGTTTGTACAAGATCGAACTACGAAATTAGACACTCTTACTTTATAATTTTATTTACTGTTTAAGACTGACTATTTTAAAGTGATGACCTAGGTAACTTGACCTTAATCCTGAGCTAACCATGAACTCCTATTTATATGGAATTATCCTTAGATTTGCATAGATGAGGGTTGGCTCAACAGCACTGGCTCAATAAACCTCCCATTTCAGGGGTAAGACTGGATAGATAGCTGGGGACATAGGGTGAGACGGAATTCACTCCTACCCACTTTTAGGGCTAGTAGAGAGGTTATTCCCTTAAGTGCTGATTCTGGATCTTGAACATAGGGCCCCGCCCTCTCATTGGCCTGAGAGGGACTCGATTTTGTTGATTGGATCACAAAATAATTGTTCATTAAGGGATCTATGGGGACTTAAGGAACAAGAGGTAATTTCGAGGGTAAAACAGAGATTTGACCCAGTCGTATTGCGAACAACCTGTGAAGGGTTGACTTACTAATCATGGTTATATCTAGTGTGCATAATATATCTACAGTGAGAGGAGTTCAACTATGGGCTTTAGTGGAGTGACCCATTAGTTAACGAATGGGGGTTAGATTGGTCTAATGACTTTAGCCAATTAATCTTGGATCGTTGGAGCCCATGATCTGTAGGTCCACGAGGTCCCCCTACTAGCTCGAAACTGGATTAGCTCTAGAGTAGCGTGATAAGTTAATTTGAAACGTTCAAATTAGGATCAAACGGAATTGGAGAATATATATTTAAATATGATTTAAATATATGAAGATGGATTTGTGTAAAATTAATTTAATATTGGATATTAAATTAATTAGAATTATTTAATTTTTTTAAATAATTATTTATTAATTTTATTATAAAATTAATTTGTTAAATTCATAAATTTTGAGTTTAGAAATCAAATATTATTTAAATCAAAATTGGATTTTTGAAATAGAAACTACACATAAAGAAAAATGTGATTTTTCAACTTCATCTTCAAAGTAGCTCACAAACAACCTATTATCTTCAAGCTTCAATAACTCCAAGCATGAGCTGCATCCCATGCAGCAAATCTCTTTGCATGATTTGCAATATATTGAAGAGATTAGAGTGATTTTGGAGCAAGGCAACCGAAAGAATTTTAGCTGAAAATTCATGAGAATAAGGTATTCTTCATTAGGTTGTTGCAATGAGCATTCTCCAAGTTTCCTTTGATTCTAGCTTATTCTGAGTCCCACAACTCAATCTAGAGAACAAAAGAATAGTAGGAAAGATCTTGTGGTGGTCTGCATAAAGATTTGGAGGATTTAGCAGCTGAAAATCAATATTTCAACGGTTCTTAAAATGTATATCTTGAAACCCATTAAATTCTGTTTGAGTATGTTTTCGTTTCTACCAAAATTAATCAATTAGAGTGCTTATCGATACTCATCACTTCCGCTGCATGCTGCTACCATCCCAACACTCTATTGGTTCGCCTTCGAACGAGTCGTCACTATTGTTGGGTTTGATGCCCTAAATCTTATAGGGTTCTATAGTTTGTGAATGTTATGTATAAACTCATTATTTATTTAATAAAATATACGATATTTTACTATAATTTTTGTTGCATTAATCACAAACTAATAAACTAATTTCCATGGTATCTTTTAACTTAAACATGTATATAAAGAGATACGGATGGATCATTCAGGTGGAGACATGTGAACGAGGATATTCTATACAAAGGAGTTTGTATAAGGTCGGACCACGAAATGAGTAGTCTCATTATATAACACCGTTCTTAATAGAAACTTTAATTTCATCAAGATGACCATAGGTAACATGACTTGAATCCTGAGCGAGTTGTGAACTCCTGTTTATGAAGGCGGTCCTTTGATTTGTATAGGTGAGAGCGGACAGATCGTCGACTCAACATGCCTACCATTCTTGGGATTTGTCTAATTGAGGAAGCTGGGAACACAACTTCACAAGACAAAATTCACTCCTTCCCCAATGTTGGGAAAGTAGATAGATTGCTCCCTTTAGGGTTGATTCTGGGGCTTGATCATTGTGGCGCCACACCCTCTCCATGTCGAAGAGGGGTTAGTCATAATGGGACTATGATTTATTGTTCATTAGAGGAATCAGTGGTACTTAAGGAGTTAGATGTAACTATAGAGGCAAAACGGTAATTTGACCTAGGTGTACTTACGAGTATTTTTTGAAGGGTCGTCGTACTATGGATTGGTTATATCCAATGGACACAAAAATATATCTATAGTGTGAAGAGTACAGTTGTCGGTTTTTAGTGGAGTGCCCGATATTTAACTGATAGTGAATAACTTAATTCAAAAGTTTAATTCATTATTCACGAACCGTTGGAGCTTCAAGTTACAGGTCCATGAGGTCCCCTCAGTAGCTCATCGAATTTTAAGAGAATCAAGTTTTGGATTAATTTGAATTGTTCAAATTAATTATATATGATATAATTACTATAATATATAGGATACATTATAATATAAAGAATTTATGAGAGGAATTAATTCAAATGTTAATTATATGAATTAGATTCATATAATTAAAAATTGAGTATAAATATGATTTATATTAAATACCATAAGAAAGAGAAAAGAAACTATAGGTTATATAGTCTATATGATGCAATTTTGAACTATATGTTATATGTTATATATATAACATATGATTGCATAATATATAATAAGTGGATTATTATATATATTTTTTTATAATTTTAATTTTGAATTAAAATTATTTATTATTTAAATATTTAAATAATTTTTCTAATTAATTATTTATTTTTAAAATAATAAAGGGGAGTTAACTCCCTCCCCACTTTCTTCTCTCCAACACTCACGTAAAAAAGTGGTGGAGGGGTCTCTTTCAAATACCAACAAAAAAGACAGAGAAAAATGTTAGAGACACACAAAACGTAAGTTTTTTCTCTAAAAACTTTTTTGCCTTCCCAGGTTTTTCCTTTCAATTCTTTCTTCCTTCTCCCTTTGGAAGAATGGGAGGGGAGGAGAGAGAAGAGTGGAGAGTGGATGAGAAGAGAGAGGAAAAAAAAATATTTTTTTATTTATAAATGTCATAATAAATTTGAAAAGAATATAAAAAATATCTAATTAGTTTAGAAAAAGAGAATAAGACCTTTTAAACCTATTTTGTAAAACTGAGGGATTAAAATGGGGAAATTGTAACCAAAAAGACCAAATGCACCTATTCTTTAAAACGATGAGACTAAAAAGATATTTTTCCCTTTTTTAATTTATATAACTAAGGTTATGCATGTATCTTATCTATGTGTAAGATCATTATTCCTATGCTATGCTTGCATGTCATATATATCTAAGAACATGCATGTATTTATGTGTAAGGAAATAAAAATTAGTTTGATTTTTTTATTTAAATATATAAGAATATGCATGCACCAAAATACAATGAAAAAGTATTTATGTGTAAGGAAATAAATATTAGTTTGTTATGATTTCTTGCTTTAAATATTGAAGAATATGCATGCACCAAAATGTGATGAAAAGGTATATATAAAATGAATTTCAGAAGCTACAAACCACATTGTTGTAGAATCGATATGGTTAATGAAAATATGAATACACATGTTTTTTTTTATTCCCTCTCAGGCTTGCTCGTCCCGTAGAAGTGACCTTGGTACTGCGCTTCAACGGCGGGGATTAAAAGAATTTGCCCTGAGACTTACCTCTTGGCCTTGTCTCTTAATTCTTCCCAGATTTACTCCGATCAGCACTCAGACCAGTCTCTCTCTCAATATACAAATATCAAAATATGCCCGTATCAAGTATATCTTGCAATGGAATTCAGAGGCTATTTATAGGCTCAGCTTTGACTCTTTATAGTGTGGACCCCACTTTATTGTTAAGGCAGCTCCAGAAATGGGGGAATGAATATTCCTTTTGTTACGCAATCAATCTTTTCAGAAATGCACAACGGTTAGTTGTACACGCGTCTGAATCCTCTGCAATTGCATTGCTCTTTTGCATATGTGCCAGATTGGTGCACCTTTCTCCAACGTGTACTAACCTCAATACACGCGCCTCATATGCGCCCATCCTACCTCAATGCGTCCATCTACCGCAAATGTGTTCATATGCGTCCATCTACCACAAATGCGTTCATATGCGTCCATCTACCACAAATGTGTTTGTCCAACCTCATTTGCATCCATCCAATTGGCGCAACTTACCTATGTCCAGACACCACCCCTTGGCGTATGCGTCCATCCTATCTTTGCGCCCTTGAGGTGTCTTTTTAACCTCAACATAACACCCTTCAAGCCATTGCCACCAAGCACCTTTCTCCATATGCGACCTATTAACCTTGATTGTGCCATTTCTAATTAACGCAACCTTACCTTGTGCATCTGATTGGTGCAACTTGGTCACATATGCTAGATGCTCGCAAGGCTCATCCTAACCTTATTGCTTGGCCGTGCATGTCCTTTTCTCGGTTAGCCATCATCAACCCATGGCTTTCTCATCAACGCATAACTTGAGTCATACTAAACTCAATGCATCGCATCCTTAGCCGCATACCTTCCTCTCCCGCATGGCTTACCTTTGGCCTAAGCAATCAAGGTGAGTGGCTAAAACGTTTTGACTAAAACATTTGCATAAAATGTTTGATTACAACATGTTATAGATAACATGTTTTAAATAAGATTATTCTCATGCCATCTAGTTTTACAAAGTAATTTCCAAGCAAATCATGAGTTATGTTTTAAACGCATGCATGTGTGAGAAATTGTTGAAAAGTGATTTATATGTGTTAAATATACTCAGTATGCGTTTGTACCTTTAAAGCCATGTTTTTATATGTGTTATACTTTACATGCTTTGAAGTGAGAAAGTCATTTATGATTAATTTTACTTAAAACGCAATACCAAAGGACGTTTGAGAAGGTATCCACCCAACTAGATACCAAAGGACTTTGAGAAGGTATCTATTGGTATTGAAGGACGTTTGAGAAGGTACCAAACCAACCAGATACTGAAAGACATTTGAGAAGGTATCTGTACAGAAGTACCTAAGGTATGACGATACTGAGTATGGCCACGTGCACGTAAGTAGTTAGAGTCAGAGATTGAGCAAAAGGGTTCTCTCTTGACTAGCAGTTGGTGTTAGGATTGTTTTTACCCACCATGGGGTTATTCTCGACTGAGAAACAGTTTTACTATTTTATGATATGATTAAAATATTATATGATTCATGATTGGAAAATGTTTATACTGCAGTACAAGTGTTGTAGAAGCTTATATTTTAGTTAAACTCTTTATTAAGATTGTGCATGAGAATCAATTACCTTTATTAAGTCACTCACTGGGCGCAAGCTCACCCCATTTTCAAATGTTTTATTTTTCCCCCCCACAGGTAGCAGTTAAATCCTCTGAAGATAACCCTGCATCTGCTCTACCACTAAAGGATAAAAAGATTTGTAACTCGTCTGTTTAGATGTTTACTATTAATATTGTACACATGTTACTGTTGTTCATATAGGGACTAGAGTTTTTGAGTTTTGGGACTTGTAAATCTAGTGTTGTAATGACTCTAAATATGTTATGTTTCTAAATTAATAATTTTTTGGCTTAAAGACATTATGCTGTATATAAGTTATATTTTGGTAGCAGAGTTATTCCGTAAGAATTATTAGGCAGTAAGTGTCAGCCAAAGGGTTGATAACTGCTGCAGTCACGTCCTTCTCTAGGCTAAGAGGGTGGTCTGGGGCGGGGTGTGACATCATAGTTAACCAAATTTTCACTAGTTAAGGTTTGACTCAAAGCTACTCAACAATCAATTTAAACACTTGAAACCACGAAGAAACCACAAAGACCATAGTTAACCAAATGGGGGAATTGAAACCACAAAGACCAAATGCGCATATTCTTTACAACGCTGAGACTAAAAAGATATTTTTCCCTATTTTAATTTATATAACTAGGATCATGCATGTATCATATCTATGTGTAAGATCATTATTGCTATGCTATGCTTGCATGTCACATATATTTAGGAACATGCATGTATTTATGTGCAAGGAAATAAATATTAGTTTCAGCTTTTTTTTTATTTAAATATATAAGAATATGCATGGACAAAAATTCAATTAAAAAGTATTTATGTGTAAGAAATGAATATTAGTTTGATTTCTTGCATTAAATATTGAAGAATATGCATGCATCAAAATGTGATGAAAAGGTATATATAAAGTGAATTTCAGAAGCTACAAACCACATTATTGTAGAATCGATATGGTTAATAAAAATATGAATACACTTAAGTTTTTTGGATTACTCTCACTACAATGATTGTGTCACACCCCGCCCTGAGCCCGAGGAGAGGCATGATAATAACTAATGCTACTTTGGTTAACCTACTAGTTTCTTTTAATAACCTTACTTATAATAGCAGTGGAAAATATTACATGCTTTAATTAGAAACTATCTTACAAATTCAAGTTACATTTACATGAAAGACACTATCCCAACTACCAATCTCGTTTAATACTATTTCTAGACTTGTGGCAGACCTTGACCAACAACGCAACCTGGACTCGTTAGCTACCTGCAAGAGAAACACAGAGACAAACCATGAGCTTTACAAAGCTCAGTGAGTGGTAATACAAATACAAGTCTTTTACAAGCATTATCACGAGGTTCCCATGCGAACATCCACCATACCATGAAGCTTTCACAAACCCACCTACACATACGATAGATGGTTAACATTTCATAACTAAAAAATATCAACCTATGTGCATATAGTTCTCCCTTTCATGGGCTCAGAAGCTAGGCCCGTCAGCCCTCTGACCATCCTATTCAAGGTTTTATGTCCTACAGGCTCAGGAACTAGACTCCTTAGTCCCCTGACCATCCTGTAAGGATTGATTTTGGGCTCAGGCTCTAGGTCCACAGACCCCCTGACCATCCGAACGTCGTACTCATCTTATAATATAAACTACAACATATCAACTCAAAATATTCTTAAAAGTGGAAAAGAAGTAACCACTCACAGTGATCTGTTGAGATCTTTCTTCCCAGTTCACCCGGTTTCCCTTGTTCCTCCACTGGACCCTATTTCAGGTTTAAATTTAAGCTTAGATTACTCACTGTTTCGGGCCTTATCTCAAGACATTCTCTTCTTCAAAAATGTGTAAAAATGTCTTAGCTATAATACCTTAAAGTTTCTCCTTGAAATTCCTTGGCGAAAGTTCCGAGTCTCAAGTTTATTCCTCTTGGCTCGACTGTCTCCTCACTAGTGAGCACCTCTCGGTTTTTCTTGAATTTGACAGCCTTAGATTTAGAATTGCATTAAGGCAGTCCTCACGGCGAAACTAAATTTAATTTAGAAACTTTTGGTCTAAAAATCACATGATTTGCACGAGTACTTTGGAAAAGCTTCTTGTTTAAATTTAGCCTATGCGTCTGTTCGTACAACCCTGTTCCATTCAGCACCTTTGCTTGTACCTCCGCCCGAACACTACCTTCCCTCCTTCGAATATCTCTTATTCTTTCCTTTCCTTGTGGTTTTTATGTACTTAACTTATGTGTGGGTTGAAGTGAGGCATTCTGCCCCTTTTATAGGCGTCCAACCCTTCTTCTTTGCCAGACACCTCTTCCCTTGATCACATCCAAGTGTTTTCCTTATCTTCTGCCAACTCCCAGCCTTTTCCACCTCCTGATTGATGTGTCTTCACCCTACACTATCAACGTATCCCTTACATCAATGCAATATTAAGTGTCCTCCTCCTCCATAGCCAACACTTAAGGCTGAACTTTACATGTCTGCACGTGCACCCACCTCATTTACTTAAGGCCTAAGACTTCTTCCTAGCAAGCCACATGTCTGGATGACGTCCTTGGATGCGTCCATCCACCCTCATATGCATTTTTTCCACTTCATATACGACCATCCAGCCACAAATGCACCCATCCAATTGCCGCAACATTCCTATGTCTGGACACATCAAATGGTAAATGCGTCCATCCTGGCTCGTCTTACCGTCGCATAGTTCATCGCCTAACGCTGTTGCCGCATTCTACCAACGCATAATGTTGCCGCACAACATCGACGTATAGCATTTCCACATAGCACCGATGTATAGCATCACTGTGTGACACCAACGCATAATGCTGCCGTATACCATCGACGCATACCTTCGGCCTCACAACGCATAGCATCGCTGCATGCCATCACATAGCACTACCGCGTCCATTGCCGCATGCCTCCATCGCGTAGCATCACCACATGCCATCGCGTAGCACTACCGCGTCCATCGCCGCATGCCTCCATCGTCCCATGCCTCCATCATCGCATGCCTCTATCGCCGCATGCCTCTATCGTCACATGCCTCCATCGCCGCATGCCTCCATCGCCACATGCCTCCATTGCCGCATGCCTCTATCCATTGCATCCATCGCATCCATTGCGCTGCATGCGTTGTTCTAACCTCTCAAGACATTGGTTGTCGCATGTGTTGTTCTTGGCCATACTTCAGCCTCTCTCAATGCTCAAGTAACCTCTCAAAACTTCATGGCTAACGCATGGCACCACACCAATGCATTGTCAAACACTTAGTCATTTTTCTCCTTGGCTTCCAATGCATGGTTATACTTAGCCAAATTTCACTAATTATTACATATTTCCAAAGTTATTTAACAAATCCTTTTAATCACTTAGAAATTTCCTATTCTCTAACTTAGGATCTAACTCATACTTAGTTAATCTCTTGTATTTCTGCTTAAAAGGGAAAATGGAATTCCGGGTTTCACAGGTTGTGTTTTCCCTTTGTGTTTACTCTCGTAAGTCATGCTTTCTCTTTTGCTCAATATATCTAAGTGAAGTACATAGATGTATCCTAGATTGTATTATTTTTGTGATACTTACTCGCATTACACATAAAAAAACAAAAAAAGATTACAATTATTTATCTCAAATGAATAGTTTGTCACATACTAAACTTATAATTATAATTGAATGAAAATATAACATTAATTTGTATTTGATGTAGATGTGGAACTGAAGATAGGACATTCTCAGCCATTCTCAGCCATTAGTTTGTGATTCAACTTGCTCACACCAGTGTATCTCAAAATGAACAATGCCAAAGTTTGTGCATTCGGCGAAGACATGGAAATGGAAATTGCATCCCTAAAGATAGATGGACACGTGCTTTGTTGCTGTAACACTTAAAATTATTTGAAACCCCCACATTTTTCTTGTTAATGCTATTAATCATGCAATAAGAGTTAAAATATAACCCTTTTCTCTACACAACACAGAATATTTGTAAATCTTAAAAACAAAAAATGCTTGAAATAATGATAATGTTTAATGATATTTTCTTTATTCTGCAATTCATGACATCAAAATTTAATGGATTGAAATTTTATTTATTTTTTAGGCCAAATATCCAAAATCTTCACTAATATTTCAAGGAAACTTTCATTAATTTTCCTAATTAATTTACCTTGAGATATATTTTAAGCTCTAAATTAAGAAATTCGATTCAATTTTGGAAAATGAAACTCTATGTTAAAAATAATGTATCAATATACTTATTTGGATAAACAAAGCTTTAATTTAATGTTCTATTAAAAATCGAAAACGTGAAAAAAATTCCATTATTCATGGGAGATTTTATAATTTGTAAATTTAAATTGATTTTTGTAGGTAAATTAAATTGTAAATTTGGTCCTTATGATTCAAAGAAATTTAGAATAATAAACATGGATTTCAACTATTGATGGATAATTTAATACTCGATGTTTAAGAATTAAATTAATAAACTAATCAATTACTAGGGTTTAAGGCACAAATAACAATAACTTTTTAATACATTGTTCTTTATTTTTTTTATGAAAAAGTTTATTGTTTTGTAACCATTTTCAAAAAGGAATTCTAAAAATGTTTTGATCATTTAGGGGATTCGAGCAATAATTCATGGAATTAATTCTCATTTAGGAATCTCTCTAATTTGGTTATGAGAAGATAGAGCACAAAAAGTGCTGCGTTAGACGGCCGTTGGACGATTGTGTAGCAATGCTGGGAGCTAAGCGATGCGATATGTGATCGTGCGGTAAAGTGCTACGTTAGACGATGTGGAGAGTCATGCTAAATGATAGTGCTATGCGATGGGCGATAATTCTATGTGATGGGTGATAGCGTTAGACGATGAGGCGTCAGCACTACACTATCGACATCAGCATTAAACGATGACGCTGGGCGATGGCGCTACGCGATGGGCATGTGCACTAGATGATAGCCGTGGTTCACTAGACGACAAGCGTCAGTGCTACACGATGAGCAAGAGCTGTGCGATAGACTAGTGCTATGCGGCAACGCTATGCGATGGTGCTATGTGGTAGTAGTACTAGACGATGAGCTAGGCGATAAGACAAGCTTGCATTTCTAAGGCTTGCGGTATATAAGGTTGTTATGCATTGGTGATGTTCTATATGCGTTGGACATCCGAGGGCATGTGGGCTCATAGGACAAGGCTAATAGTATGCGTTAGAAGAGTGTGGTCATAAGCCTAGTTGAGTGCATAGGCCAAAGGTAAGCCATACAGAAGAGGAAGGTATGCGGAAAAAGATGAGCCTCGCGAGCATCTAGCATATGTGACCAAGTTGCATCAATTGGACGCACAAGGTAAGGTTGGATGAACGCATTTTGATGGACACATGTGCCAACAGGCAGTGTTTGGACATAGGTATGTTGCAACAATTGGATGGTCGCATATGAGGGTAGATGGACGCATATGAATACATTTGTGGTAGATGGACAAATATGGGCGCATTTGTGGTAGATGGATGCATTGAGGTAGGATGGGAGCATATGAGATGGGATGGACGCATTGAAGGTCGTTATTCGGACATATGGCTTGTTGGGAAGAAATATTAGGCTTTAAGAAAATAAGGTGGATGTACAAGAAGATATGCAAATTTAAGAATTAGGTGTTGGCTAAGGAAGAGGAAGACACCTTAGGTTGCGATGGCATGAAGGTTGCATTGATCGTGTGGGGAAAAGACACATTAAATCGGTGGTGGAAGAGGCTGGGTGTTGGCAGAATGTGAGGAATACACCTAGATGTGATCAATGGAGGAGGTGTCGGGTAAAGGAGAAGGGTGATGTCACACCCCACACCAGATTACCCCCTTAACCTAGATGGAATGGTGACTGCCGCAGTTACCAACTCTTTTGCTGGCACTTACTGCCTATCTTACCCGTTAAATAATACTTAAACCCTAAATACATACATATTAACTCAGAACTTAACACATTTACATCACAGGGTTTCGCAACATTATTTATACATGGATATTACAACCTAGTAAGCCCCATCAAGAATACTAGTCACTAGACAGACACACGTGTACTAACTAATACAGGTCTTCAATTACGCTTCCTTCAACCTGTTTCTTTGAGTGGCAGAGCAGTAGCAGAATAGTCCTTTGGGAACTGACCGCTACCTAAAAAAGAAAAACATTCGAAAACATGAGCTAGAAGCCTATGAGTGACTCAATAAAAATATAAATCTCATGCTTAAAATCGAAAGCTTGAGAACATAATACTGAGACTAGAGTATATCAAGCAAACGTGTACATAAAACCTTTAAAACCACCATTACATCATTATTCCTCAGTTGAGAACGAGCATACATTGCTCTAGCTCCCAACGTATGTTATCGGCTAAGAGACCCATACCTCGGCCTCTCATTCAAACTTGTCTACGTGCTCATGGAGTTTTCTATGTACCGTCAACACCTTAGGTACATTTATTCAGATTCCTTCCTTACCTTTGGTATCTGGCTCACTCAAGCTATCAAGTTCTCGAAAAGCATTTAAAGAATAGTTCTCAAATATAGCATAGAAAACTCTTTAGGATACCTTCCCTACCTTCAGTATCCCTTTCAGTATATTTAGGAATACTAACGCATGTACTTTGACAATCTTAGGTATTTAAAGCATAGTACATCAAGCTTCATACGACCTTAGCTTTAACCCTAACGCATGCTTCATAATTTGCAAAATAAGTTGACTTAAATCATGTTGAACTAGCTTGTAAAACTATTAGCATGCGTTAGATATGGGAAACATACTTGGAAAACTCATACATTAGTAACATCTTGTGTTGATAAACATTCATAAGCATTAGCAATTCCAAACTATCCTTCTAGCCTAGAAGAAGATATGACTACCTTTATCCTTAGTTGAGAGTGAACTATCAGATCTAACTCTCAATGCCAACCTTAATTGGGGAGAACCCTTTTGCTCAATCCCTCGACATCGGTTACCTACATGCACGTGGTTATAACTGAGTACCGTCATACCTTAGGTACTTGACTAGGATACCTTCTCATTATCCTTCAGTATCCTTAGGATACCTTCTCATTGCCCTTCAGTATCCTTAGGATACCTTCTCATTGTCCTTCAATATCCGTCATATAACTAGTCATAAACATTAAGTTGAAATGATACCTTCTCATTATCCTTCAGTATCCGTCATATAACTAGTCATGAACATTTAATTGAAAGGATACCTTCTCATTGTCCTTCAGTATCTGCCATATAACTAGTCATAAACATTTAGTTGAATACTAAAGCTTAGTGCTCAAATCGTCATACAAGTTCATCCATCGTATTGGTTCATCATAAAAATGGAGTTACTTAAACATACTGAAAGTATTTGGACAAGATAACATATCTAAATCATGTCAATTCCATGGAAAACATGATTTACTTAGCATGAGAAACAATTTCACAAATATGTTGCTTGGCAATTCTTTTAAACACTTAGCATGGGAAATATCTTCAAGAATTCTTAGTTTCTAAATCATTAAAACAGTAAATCATCACATGGTCACTCACATCTCATTGGCCTCTTAACGGGTTATACGCCTCTCCTATCTCTTCTTGGCCTGGAAGGACATAATTCCCGGTTAAACTACTTAGAATTCTTAACATAATACCTCAAATAGTTCATTTACTAATGCAACTTTCATCTTCAAATACAGCTTTACTAGCGAGATTCTCCTCATGAGCGAGATTCTCCTCATGGGCGAGATCCTCATGAGCGAGATTCTTCTCATGAGTGAGATCATGTTTTTCCTAGCGATATTCCTTTACCTCCGATACCTACCTTACCAGCGATACTCACCTTACCAGCAATACCAGTAATACTCAGCCCAATTTCTAGCGAGATTCCCTTCTAAAGCGAGATCCTCATCACAAAATTAGCGAGATTTCCTTCATTAGTGAGATCCTCATCACAAAATCTCACTATAATCTCTACGGTGAGCTGTTTGCTTGTTCCTCCCAAGCAGCCGTCTGCTTATGCACAGATTCTCTATTACACTTTAAAAATTTATAACTCAAAATCCAGACCTCTTTTGAAGAAACTTCCTTCTACAAACATGTTTAGTTGAGTTAGCAATATTAACTAATTTAAGCTCAAAATTCCTCAACATTTAACCTGGAGATTCAAAATTTCATCGTTGGCTCCAATTCAAGTAGCTGCCTGCTTGTTAAACAATTTTCAGTTCAAAATTCAAAATTATATAACTCGATTTCCAGGCTTTATCTTAAAAAGTTCCATTGTATAAAATTGTTCATAACTGAGTTAACAATATTACCTCAAATGTTTAGCTCAAAACGCTTCGTAATTCGTCCTGGAGCTTCAATTCTTCACTGATGGCCTAGATTCACCCGAGAAACGAACCCTTCATCTTTATTTTGCCCCTCCGGCCTTATTCTGGCAAGTTTTCCTTCCAGCAGGCCAGCCACAGAAAATAGACACATAGAGCTTTCGAATGCCACTAGAATTATACAAATAGCCTAAGTAGGAAGAGATCCTTTTGATAAATGCCTACAGTGATTACCAGGCTAAAACATGTGGCGGTAAAAAAAAACATGCTTTTTTGGAGAGAGATACTATTTCACCAATCGAGTCATAGGAGCAACATATAGCACCAAGACCAGCAGTTGCATTTGACCGGGTCTCGCTTCTGGAGTTCAAGAGTATACACTCTTCTGTCATACGGCTCCGTCTCGGCCATCTAGATAGGAGATCCACTTCGACGTTCAAGGCTGGCAGCAAGTTTAACAGAAGTTAGTCAAATGCTTGTCTCGATCCAACTATGATTGCTAGATGCAAGCGACAACTCCAGCTCATTGGTGCATCTACAAGTTGAGAGTGTGCTCGGGCAAACTATGATTGCTAGAGACTCCGAACTATCGCTAAGGAGTTCAAGGTGAAACTCTAAGGTAATCTGGTTAAGACATTTTCACACATTTTTTAGGAAGGAAATGCCTTGAAACAAGGCCCGAAAGAGTGAGTAATCTAAGCATGAAGTTAAATCTGAAGACGGGTCCAATAGAAGAATAAGGAAAATCAGGTGAACTGAGAGGAAAAAGAAATCTCAACAGGTCACTATGAATGGTTTCTCCTTTTACTCTTTTAAGCATATTTAGAATTAATATGTTGTAGTTTATATTATGAGATGAATATTAGATTGGGATGGTCAAGGGTTCTATGGACCTAGAACCCGAGCCCAAAATAAATCCTTATAGGATGATCAGAGGGCCGACAGGCCTAGCTTCTGAGCCCATGAAAGGGAGAACTATGTGCACATAGGTTAATGAATATTTTTAGATGTGAAATGTTAACTATCTACTGTGTGTGTAGGTAGGGTTGTGAAAAGCTTCATGGTATGATGGAGGTTTGCGTTAGAACCTCGCAATATAATACTTATGATCGAAAAAAGACTTGTACTTATGATTCCACTCAATGAGCTTTGTAAAGCTCATGGTTTGTTTTCCGTGTTTCTCTCGCAGGTAGCAGAGGAGTCCAGGTTGCGAAGTTGGTCAAGATCTGCCACAAGTTTTAGGAATAGTACTAAAAGAGATTTGTAGTCGGGGTAGTGCCACACTAGTAAATGTAACTTGAATTTGTAAACTAGTTTCCTAAATAAAGCATGTAAGATTTTTTTTCCCACTACTGTAGTAAATAAGGTTTTAAAAGGAAACTAGTAAGGTAATGTCAATAGTTGTCATGAAAGAGTACCATTAGTTAACATCACGCCTCTCCTCGGGCTCAGGAATGCGGGCTAGGGGCGGGGTGTGACACTAGATACTCTCAAGGCTCATCTTTGGCTGCATATCCTTCTCTTTCGCATGGTTTACCTTTGCCCTACGCGTTCAACTAGGATAATGACCAACACTCTTCCAACGCATACTATTAGCGTTGTCCTATGCGCCCAGATGCCCTCGAATATCCAATGCATATAGCACATCACCAATGCATAACAACCTTATGTACCGCAAGCCTTAGCAATGCAAGACGTTTCACCATGGGTCGACCATGGCTTGTCTCATCGCCTAGCTCGTCGTCTAGTACTACTGCCGCATATCATCATTCCATAGCGTATGCACCTATCACATAGCACACAGTCTACCACAGAGCTCTTGCTCATCGTGTAGTGCTGATGCCCATCGTCTAGGGCACATGCCCATCGCGTAGTACCATCGCCCAGCGTCATCATCTAACGTGGATGCCAATTGTGCAGTGCCAACACCTCATCGTTTAATGCTATCGCCCATCGTATAGCATTATCGCCCAACGCATAGCGCTATCGTCCGTCGTATAGCGCTATCGTCCGTCGCATAGCGCTATCATTTAGTGCGAGTCTTCGCATCGTCCAGCGTCGCACTATCGTCCAGCGCCCACTTAACGATCGCCTACCTCATCATGTAGCGCTGCTCACTTACTATACAATTGTCTACCTCATCGTGTAGTGCCACTCCTTTGCTACCCGTTCGTCCAGCGCCCATGCCCGTGCAAACTTGAGGCTGCTGCATGCTTTGCTAACCTCTCAAGACATTGGCTGCCTCATGTGTTTCTCTTGGCCACACTTTGGCTTCATTCAACGCCCAAATAACCTCTAAAATGAGCAAGGCCAACGCATGGAACAACACTTAGCCAATTTTTTAGCTTCCAAGCGTAGTTCTTTTGGATTCATACTTAACCAAATTTTTACTAGTAACGGCTATTTCAAAGCTACTAAACAATTTATTTAAACACTTAGAATTTTCCTACTCTTTAACTTAGGATTTAACTTATACTTAGTTAATCCCTTTTATTTCCTGCTTAAGTAAGGAAAATGGAAATCCGGGTTTCACAGTATCAATATACTTATTTGGATATATAGAGCTTTAATTTTATGTTCTATTAAAAATAGAAAACGTGAAATAAATTCCATTGTTCGTGGGAGATTTTATAGTTTATAAATTTAAATTGATTTTTGTAGGTTAATTAAATTGTAAATTTGATCCTTATGATTCAAAGAAAGTTAGAATAATAAACATGGATTTCAGCTAGTGATGGATAATTTAATATTCGATGTTTAAAGATTAAATTAATAAACTAATAAATTAATAGGGTTTAAGCCACAAATAACAATAACTTTTTAGCTTTAACTTTTTTCTATTTTTCATAGCCATTATAAAGCTTTTACTTGTAAAGATTGTTCTTACAAAGTTTGTGAAATTAGATTTGTGTATCCACTACTGAAGAGAGTTCTTTTTTCATTTTTTTTATTTTCATCTTCCAGACCCTTGTAAGATTTGCTCTTCATCCAAAAACAAAAAGGAAAAGAAAAGAAAACACAGAAGGAATTGTTCTTTTGGTTTAAGATCGATTTTCGGAAAAAAAAAAAAAAAAAAAAAAAAAGTTATTGAGCGTGAGGAATGATTATTTAGATGTCCTTGATTGATTTGCATAATATTTTATTAAATTTAAAATATATTTATAAATATTATTGCTTGTTTTCTTATTGTTTTAATTACATTATTAAGTATGTAACGTTACCTATTACATCGATTTTGTTTTTTTTTAGTAATATTTCTCGAATATGTTCCACATTTTCAAATATATTTCAAATCATTAAAATGTATTCCTCATAAGCATTGTTTAAGAAAAGTTTTAATCCTTTTCTTAAAAGTTTGCTTTCTTGCACATTTTCCTCAAAATTTCCTAAAGAGGAATGTAGAAATATTTCAGAGTCCTATTTATAGCATTATTAGGGCGAGAGATCAAAATCGTTGGGAGTTCAAGATTCAATCTCAAGAAAAAATGTGTCTAATTTTTTTAAAAAAATTCCTTTACCAAAGGTCTATCCTATGACATATGTGATAAATTGTAATCTTTTCTCTTCTTCTTAGGTAAAAAATTCTTACTAAATTCTAGTATTATCACATTAGTGGATTATTTTCACTTATTTAATTGATGGATGATTCTAATGTAGTCAAATTCTTGTATACTTAATTTATTTCTCAATCTTCACGAAAAATATATCCATTGCAGTATAAATCTTTTGAAGTGTTTGGATGAAAATTGGAAGTTGGAATGACCGTGTGGGAGTGACTTCAAATGATTGAGATAGTGAGTTGGAACAACGTGCTAGTGTTCTATTCTTATTCTCGTTCTCCGTAGTTTTTGCACTACCTTGGGATCTTTTTTTTTTTCCATTCCTAAAAATGTCTACCCCAATAATAATTTTTGAAACAATTTTAGAGGTTAATGTACTGATAAATTTTTTTGCAAGAATAAAGGTATATTCTTAAACAAAAGACAAAATTCAGGATTTTTTTATTACTTGTATCTTACAAGGCTCGAGTAACCATGCTCGTGCGTAAAAAGAAAAAGTTTTTAATATACCTCTTTATTTTTTTTATCAAAAAGTTTATGGTTTTGTAACCATTTTCAAAAAGAATTTCTAAAACTGTTTTGATTATTTAGGGGATTTGAGCATTAATCATGGAAATAATGCTCGAATTCATGGAACTAATGCTCGGATCCATTTTCAAAAAGAATTTGTAAAAATGTTTCTCATTCTTCTCTCTCCTTCCCTCACCACGATTCTACTCTCTTTCTCTCGCTCTTCCTCTCCCTTCACCATTCTTCCCTCTTTACTGATCCATTTTCTTCAATAACACAGTGTTTATTTCAAGAAGTTGATCAAGAAGAAAGGAATTTTAGAGATCTTGGGAACCACCACGATTGATTTCGACAACAACAACATGGCCAGAACTTGTTTTTTATTTGGTACCATTGGCATGGACAAAAATTAAAATCGCAAGTTTTTATATGTACATTTTAAAGAGTTTGTACAATTTTGTGATCTCCATTTGTATCAAGCATTGCTCATTTTAAAACTATATAGTGCAAATTTGATACTTCAAATGATCAGTAGCTTGTTGAAATAATCAATAAGGGCACAAATATTCTCATGAAACTTAAAACTTGTTAGAAGTTTAATCTTTTTCTACTTGACAACATGGTCTATCTCATGAATATTTAGAAGGTTTGAAGAATAAAAGAAAATGAAAGGCCAAAGGAAATGTGTCCATTGGAGAAGGGAGAAAAGAGATGGAATTATGAAGTAGGGAACGATGATGGAAGAAGAGCAGGGGAGGAGAGAGAAGAGTGGAAAGTTGATGAGAAGAGAGAGGAAAGAGAAAAAATATATTTTTTTTTATTTTTAAATGTCACAATAAATTTGAAAGAATATAAAACTAAGGGGCTAAAATGGGAAAATTGAAACCACAAAAACCAAATTCATATATTCTTTAAAACGCTAAGACTAAAAAGATATTTTTCCTTGTTTTAATTTATATAACTAGGATTATGCATGTATCTTATCTATGTGTAAGATCGTTATTGCTATACTATGCTTGCATGTCATATATATCTAAGAACATGCATGTATTATTGTGTAAGGAAATAAATATTAGTTTGATTTTTTTATTTAAATATATAAGAATATGCATGCACCAAAATACAATGAAAAAGTATTTATGTGTAAGGAATTAAATACTAGTTTGTTATCGTTTCTTGCTTTAAATATTGAAGAATATTTAAACCACATTGTTGTAGAATGTGAAGAAAAAGTATATATAGAAGAAGTATATATAAAGTGAATTTCAGAAGCTACAAACCACATTGTTGTAGAATCGATATGGTTAATGAAAATGTGAATACACATAAGTTTTTTTGGATTACTCTCACTACAATGATTGTGTTTTCCCTTTGTGTTTACTTTCGTAAGTCATGCTTTCTCTTTTGCACAATATATCTAAGTGAAGTACATAGATGTATCATAGACTGCATTATTTTTCTGATAGTTACTCCCATTACACATAAAAAAACAAAAACAAAAAATTAAAATTATTTATCTCAAATGAATAGTTTGTCACATAATAAACTTATAATCACAATTGAATGAAGATCTAACATTTATTTCTATTTGATGTAGATGTGGAACTGAAGGTAGGACATTCTCAGCCATTAGTTTTTTATTCAACTTTCTTAGACACCAGTGCTTCTCAAAATGAACAATGCTAAAGTTTGTGCATTCGGCAAAGACTTGGAAATGGAAATTACATCCCTGAAGATGGACACGTGCTTTGTTGCTGTAACACTTAAAATTATTTGAAACCCCCACATTTTTCTTGTTAATGCTATTAATCATACAATAAGAGTTAAAATATAACCCTTTTCTCTACACAACACATAGAATATTTGTAAATCTTAAAAACAACAAATGCTTGAAATAATGGTCATGTTTAATGATATTTTCTTTATTCTGCAATTCATGACTTTAAAATTTTATGGACGGAAATTTTATTTATTTTTTAGGCTAAATATACAAAATATTCACTAATATTTCAAGGAAACTTTAATTAATTTTCCTAATTAATTTACCTTGAGAAATATTTTAAGCTCTCAATTAAGTAATTCGATTCAATTTCAGAAAATGAATCTCTATGTTAAAAATAATGTGTATCAATATACTTATTTGGATATACAGAGCTTTAATGTAATGTTCTATTAAAAATAGAAAACGTGAAATAAATTCCATTGTTCGTGGGAGATTTTATAATTTGTAAATTTAAATTGATTTTTGTACGTTAATTAAATTGTAAATTTTGTCCTTATGATTCAAAGAAAGATAGAATAATAAACATGGATTTCAACTATTGATGGATAATTTAATATTTGATGTTTAAGAATTAAATTAATAAACTAATATATTATTAAGGTTTAAGGCACAAATACCAGTACCTTTTTAGCTTTAACTGTTTCTAATTTTTCATAGTCATTATAGGGCTTTTACTTGTAAGGATTCTTCTTATAAAGTTTGTGAAATTAGATTTGTGTATCCACTATTGAAGAGATTTTTTTTTTCATTTGTTTTTATCTCCAAACCCTTGTAAGATTCGCTCTTCATCCAAAAATAAAATGGAAAAAAGGAAAAAAAAAAAAAAAAAAAAAAACACAATAGAATTGTTGTTTTGGTTTGAGATTGATTTTCGAAAAAAAAAAATATATTGAGTGTGAGGAACGATTTAGGTGTCTGTGATTGTTTTCCATAATATTTTATTAAATTTCTAACATAGTTGTAAATATTATTGCTTGTTTGCTTATTATTTTAATTATGTTATTAAGTTTTATATTTTGTGAATGTAAATTTACCTATTACATCAATTTTGTTTTGTTTTAGTAATATTTCACTAATATTTTCAACACAAGTTTATTTCAAATCTTTAAAATGTATTCCTGATAAGTATCGTTTAAGAAAAATTTTAATCTTTTTTCTTAAAAGTTTGTTTTCATGCACGTTTTCCTTACATTTTCCTAGAGAGGAATCTAGAAATATTTCAGAATCCTATTTTATAGCATTATTAAGGTGAGAGATCAAAATCTTTGAGAGCTCAAGATTCAATCTCAAGAAAAAATGTGTTTAATTTTTTTCTTTAAAAAAAACTTCCTTTATTAAAAGTCTATCCTATGACATATGTGATAAATTGTAATATTTTCTTTTCTTTTCAGGTGAAGAATTCTTCCTAAATTATAGTATAGTCATATTCTTGTATAGTTAATTTATTTCTCAATCAAAATGAAAAATGTAGTCAACATGTTGGATGAAAATTGGGAGTTGGAACGATCGTGTGGTAGTGACTTCAAATGATTGAGATAGTGACTTAGAACAACGTGCTAGTGTTCTATTCTTATTCTCGTTCTCCGTAGTTTTTGCACTACCTTGTGATCTAATTTTTTTTTTCATTCTTCAAAATTTCTAGTCCAATAATGGTGTTTGAAACATTTTTAAAGGTTAATATACTGGTACCATTCTTGCAAGAATAAGGGAATATTCTTAAACAAAAAATGAAATTGAGGATTTTTTTTATTACTTCTATCTTACAAGGCTCGAGTAACTATGCTTGTGCGTAAAAAGAAATAAGTTTTTCATCCGTTTCTCTTTATTTTGTATATCAAAAAGTTTATTGTTTTGTAACCATTTTCAAAAAGAATTTTTAAAAATGTTTTGATTATTTAGGGGATTCGAGAATTAATTCATGAAACTAATTCTTATTTTTGAATCTCTCTATTTTGGTTATATGAAGAAAGAGTACAAAAATCCTAATTCTTCATCTTCTTCATCCTCTTTGATTTTCATGTTACTAATTTTCAGCTATATTTCATCCAATTTAAATCATTTCTTCGTCGAGCTTACGTCAAAGATTAGGTGTTGTGTAAATCTTTCAGAGTAACTGATTTCTTACAATTTACCATCGGGGTTGCGCCGTTTATGCTTTAAAGCTAGTGGGTTCATCTAGGACACAACGATCTACATTTAGTCCTATCATCTACATCTAAAGCTATAGTAGGTAGAAGTGTTTAAAAATTATCTAAAGGAAGAATTTGAGTTCGAATTCATGTTAAAGAGTTTCACATAAGACACAACTCTTAGAGATATATGTAGTTATGTGTCCTTGTGAAATTTAAAATGATTGACTAAGTTTGAGTAAAGCATTTTTACCGAGTTAAGGAAGTTATACATATAGAAGAAGAATATGCATGATGTTGTTTATAATGAAAGAGATGCGTTATTTTGCTATACTTTCATGATTTAAATATGTATGAATACTATACAAACACAATAATCATTTGCTACCTCTGCATCTATTGTATATATACATACACATATACACACACATACACACATCATACATACATATTCTATTTATTTCATCAAATATATCTAATGGTGAGAAGAAAGATTTTTCTTTGAAATTTAATTATGATAAATGAAAAGTTTTTATATTTGATTATGAGTTTTCTTTTATGACTATCATTTTTGTTTTTAGTTATTAAACTAAATGAATTCGCACAACTGATAAAAACATAGACAAATCTAAACACCCAAAAATTTTAAGAAGCCCAAAATAATCTTATAAAATTAAAAAAGAGGTCAAATTTTTAATTGCTAATCAGATATTATGAAAATAATACATACTACATTTTAGCTTTCCATAACTTCTTAATTTGCAATCATTGTTTTCGAATCACAAAGGAAAGATATCTATTTTTTTCATTAATAATCAATAGTATATTATCAATTCAAAATATTTTAATGGGAAAAACACCTTTTTATTACGTGAGTTCAAGAATATTTTCATTTGTTCCCTAAGGTTTATTTTGTTCATTTTAGCCCCTCAGTTGTACAAAATAAGTTTAAAAGATCCTTATTCTCATCTTCTAAATTAATTAGATATTTTTTATATTCTTTTAAATTCTTATATGAAAATTTTAAATAAAAATATATTTTCTGTAACAATCAAAATTGTAAGGTAATTTTTTTATTTAGTTATCTTAAATTCTTTAGGTGCTATTTCGAGTGTTGAGCTAAAATTGAATTATTGAGGTTAGGATAATTCAATTTATATTAAGTGCTAAAGGCTTAAAATTCGGTTTTAATTCAATTGGAGGAGATATAGAGATTTGAAATCCAATTTAAGGAAATCTTGATAAGTTATCATGAATTTGGAATCTAAAGTTGGTGGATTCATTTTGGGGTTTAATTAAATTAATTGGAGAATATGTCAAAGATTTGAGTTTGATGTGTTATATATATATATTAAGGAACCATTGGGAAGCGTGCACTGGAACCCTCTCCTATCTTATTCTTCCTCGTGCACGAGTACACCCTCTCGATGTCAACCACCACCGTCGAAAGACCCCGCCGCCACCACCTCCAGTTCTCACCGGATGCAGCCATTGACTAAAGCCGTCAACGACACCTGCCCAAATCCGAGTCATCGTCTTCCGCATCGTCGTTTGGAACCCTCACACCGTTTGCATTCCACAGCCGCGTCGCCATTCACGTTTCACAACCACGCGCCGCCAGATTTATGCATGATATGTAGGTCCACGAGGTTCCCCTACTACCTCGAAAATGGATTAGCTTTAGAGTAGCGTGATCGATTAATTTAAAACATTCAAATTAGGCTCAAGCAGAATTGGTGAATATATATTTAAATATGAAGACGGATTTTTGTAAAATTAATTTAATATTTGATATTAAATTAATTAGAATTATTTAAATTATTTAAATAATTATTTATTAGTTTTATTGAAAAATTAATTTTTAAAATTAATAAATTTTGATTTTAGAAATCAAATATGATTTTAAAATCAAAATCGGATTTTGGAAAAAGAAATCACACAAAAAGAAAAATGTGATTTTTCAACTTCATCTTCAAAGTAGCTCACAAACAACCCATTATCTTCAAGCATCAATAACTCCAAACATGAGCTGCATCCCGTGCAGCAAATTTCTTTGCATGATAGTCTGCAATATATTGAAGAGATTGGAATGATTTTGGAGTAAGGCAACTGAAAGAATTTTGGCTGAAAATTTATGAGAAGAATGTGTTCTTCATTGGGTTGTTGCAGTGAGCATTCTCCAAGTTCCCTTTGATTCCAGCTTATTTTGAGTCCAACAACTAAAAATAGAGCACCAAAAGAATAGTAGGGAAGATTTTGTGATGATCTGCACAAAGATTTGGAGGATTTAGCAGCTGGAAATCAAGATTTCAATAGTTCTTCAAAGATATGTCTTGAAATCCATTAAATTCTATTTGAGTATATTTTCGTTTCTGCCAAAATTAATCAATTAGAGTGCTTATCGATGCTCGTTGCTTCTATTGCGTGCTGCTACCATTCCAACAATTGGTATCAGAGCATCATATAAGCATTCAATTTGGTATAATTTTGGTTTGATAGGTGTTTTATATGAGAAATATGAAACTAAACGATCGTGTAGCTTCGGCCGTTGATCGTTGAGGTGTTGTGGCTAGATGATCGTGTACCTACGAGGGCTAAGTGATGCATTGTATTGCTGTACGATGGCACTACACGATCGTGTAGCTTCGTGTGGGAGCTAAGCGATTGTTTACCTTTATGCGGCAGCTAAGCGATGCGTTGAAATGCTAAGTGATAACATTAAGTGATCGTTTACTTATGTGCGGCAGCTGGGCGATGTGTTGAGGGCTATGTGATAGAACTAAGCGATCGCTTACCTTGTGCACGCGCTAAATGATCAAGATGCGGGGCTAGACAATGGCATTAAGCAATGTGTAGTAAATTTCTGGTGCTAAACAATGGATCTGCACGATAGTGTTGGACACTAAGCGATCGTCTAGCGTCCTCCGGCACTAGACGATGACACTATGCAATAGAATGCAAACACTACACGATCGTGTAGTTTGATCAAGAGTTGTGTGATAGTTGCTAAACAATCACGCAGACACTAAACGATCAGGCAAACACATGACGATGGTCGTCGATGCTAAACAATCAACCTTAACAAGATTTTAAGGGAGAGTGAGAGCGATTCGACTGGTTCTCTTGAGGTTCGGTCCGATTAAGCCTCAAATGGTTTTTGCCTAGTCTGGTCCAGACTCTGCTGGTTTGGTTCAGATGGTTCAAGTCCGATTCAAGCATTTTGGAGTGGTTCGAACGGTGTTGAAGTAGTTTTTGTAATGGTTAGGCTTTTGTTTACTTGTTTTTGCCAAAACTAAAACCATATTAGTCTGTGTTTAATTATTTATACATTGGATGTATGTTATAATTAAATAAATCTTGTATGTTGTAAGGGAAAAATTGAATTCGTTCGTCGTGTTTGTCACCAAACAACTTGTTAGGTTGCTGACGACGTATATGTATATGTATATGCGCTTTGCGATGATAATAATATGTGATACTACGTTCTAAATGATGTATGCAGTGATGCTTAAATGCTTTCGTAGTATGCATTCGTATAGTGTTCATGTGTCACAAGTTTTCTTACGCTGGAACCAAGTATAATTCCAACGCAAGTTTCTCAGAGTGATCTGAGGTCAAACGGGTATTGTTGTGATTAGTGCAATACTGATGTGGTATATGCGACCGGTAAACATAAAGAATAATGAATTGATTTGAGAAAAATAAAGTGCGGTAAAGAGTAAAGTGCGATAGTAAAGTAAGGTGCGAAGATAAATAAAGTGCAAAAATAAAATGCGGTGATAAAATAAATGAATAACAATTAATATACAAGTGAGGACTAGCTGTGAAGATGTGCAAAAGTATCTGATGAATGCGGTGGCAAGTCTTGTGGAATGAATCATAAAGAGAATGGGTTGAGGGAAAGGACATCACAAGTTCGTCAATCTTATTGAGGATGCAACTAAGGTTCCGCTTTCCCTTGGCTTACACCTTTCAGTGATCGGCCACGTTCCCATATATCTATGGTGAAACAGGGATGAACTGATGAACGCAAGGTTGTTTCCATATCTGGAAATACTTCTCACTTTAGTTAACGCATTCTTCCATCCTTCTTTCGAGAGGCGAAATAACATCTTCACTTCTGCTCTCACAGGTGAAGATGTCGTTGAGCACGCGTTAGCTAAACTTAGTCGATTTCTTCAACAAAGATTAACTTACTCGCTTAATCCTTCCCCTTACCCTAGGGGATTAGGTACACATGGTGAAAGAAATGGATGATGAATGTATTGTGAAGAATAGATAGATGATGATGAATACGATAATGACATTGAAATCTAAAGATAAGCATTTGTTACAGATAGTGAATGAAAGTTTAGAGATGAACACAGTAGATGAATAGAAAATAAGAACAAATATGGAAAGAGTGTCAATGTCTTGACACGGATCCCGATTCAGATATTATTTGCTTGCATGTGGTAGGAATGGAGTGAAAAGCTTCCCTCTCAGGCTTGTTTTTCAGGTAGAAGTGATCTTTTGCACAAAGCTTCTTCTTCGGGAATGGAAATAAGTGCTTGCTTCAGAGACTTACCTCTCAGTCTTGTCTCGTCTTTCTCCCCAGATTTCTATGAATTGTCTCTTCAGACCAGCCTCCTTTCTTTGAGTTTGATGTAGCTATTTATAGACCTTGTCTCCTTTTGCATCAGTATTCCCGCTCTGAAAAGCTGATTTTTCATGCCATGGCTTGGTGGAAACGTCCGCCCTGCTCCACGTTTAATTTGTCACAATTGTACAACAGAAAAGCTGTACAATGTCAGAAGTCCTTGCGAATACGTCGCTCTTTAC
This sequence comes from Benincasa hispida, assembly GCF_027475165.1. NCBI lineage: Eukaryota > Viridiplantae > Streptophyta > Magnoliopsida > Cucurbitales > Cucurbitaceae > Benincasa > Benincasa hispida. The sequence goes on from NC_143487.1 coordinate 30,797,431, forward strand.
ATCTACGATTGATCGCCGCATGCAGTGTAATTCCTTTGATCGTTTTATCAATTGCCACATGTGGTGGAAATACGTTGATCGTTTGCGTTCATGATCGATCGTCGCATGCGCTGCAATTGCGTTGTTCTTTTTTTGTTTTTGAATGATTACCACATGCAATGCGAATGCATTGTTCTTTTTGTCCTCGAGCGACTGTCGCATCCAGTGACCTGTTTCCTGCAAAACAAAGACTTGGACATTCCATTTTGCCATCGCAATGGGGTTAGCGGGTGTGCTTACGACACTTTACAATTTTCGCGTTTCTAAGCCAATTTCTATACGGTCGATGCAACTTTTCCTTCTTTTTGCCTCATAATCTAAATAAAATGGTATAAATAACTTGTATTTCTACAAGTTATCACACCTCCAAATTTAGATATATGCTTGTCCTCAAGCATATCCTCGACTAAGGCAATTCAGCTCAAATCTTATCCTAACTTTGCGTCAATCGGCTACTCCGAATGCTCCACCTCTACATAATTTCTCAAAACTACAAGTTCCTTCTATATTTTGACATTTCTTCAACATGCTCTACTTTATTCTTATCTAAGACAAACCTCTGCCCAAAGTTCTCTTCTTGTTTTTAAAAGAATGTTTTACCTATCCTTGTGAAAATAACGACGTGTGTCTTTTATGCAGTGGCTTGGTTTGCGTCATCCTATAGAGAACGTTGATCATGGTTACACACTTCGTTTTGGCTTGCTCCCACGGGTGTCATGCGAACATCCAACTTCGGTTGTGTACCAAGCTCAACTTCAACTCTTGACCCTTAGCCAAGTTTTACTTTTGCTGGTCAGTGAAGTTGTCTCCTTTATTCTTATTTTCTCTCTCTTTTTTCTTTTTTTTTTTTCATTGCATCGATCCTAGTAACCTACCTTCGTTTTGGCTTGCTCCCATGGGTGTGATGCGAACATCTAACTATGAGTAGGTTTCTTTCACGACTTAACTCTTATCAGGTTAGGATTTTCCCTTGCGCTGACAGCAGAGTTTTTTTTTTTTCTTTTTTTTTTTTTATGATGAACACATTTGCCTGATATGACCACATTCGCTTGATTGCATCTGCTCAGACTTCCCCACCCCCAAATTAGAGATGCGCAAGGTCCTCATTGCATTGTTTTGGATAGAAAAGACAAAACACTTAGTCAAAATTTTGAAAAGAAGGTTTGAGTAGAGTCTTGTAATAGAGAAGGTAAAGTAAAGCTATTGCGATGAATTGTCTAAATGTTAGGCAGAAAATGCAATGTATAAAGAAATGTTGCTAAGGTTACACATTATACTCATAATGGCAGTGCAAATAAACAACGGAAAAGAAAAGAAAAGAATTACCGCAATAAATTGATAGAGGATGATAAAAATAAAGAGTCAATGCATAAGGAAAGAATGATTACTCAATTGTATAAAATTTGTCTAAGTACACAAACAATTATAATTATCACAACATAAAATTGTAAGTATATATAGAAGAAACAAGGTATAGCTATCTATAAAAAATGAATGGCAGTAAAAAAAAAAAAAAAAGAAAAGAAAAAAGAAAAAAGAAAAAAAAAGCAAAATTGTGGAGAAGGTGGTATACTCCCAAATTTAAAGTTGCGGCGGAGGCTCTTGGTGAGGAGGGTGTTGTGGAGGAGCTCTTTGAGGCGCTTCTTGAAAGTGTAGAGGCTGCTGTAGATGTTCAGGCACCATGGAACCATGTAAATAGGCAGTTAAGAAATTGAAGTACTCATGGTTGCGTTCAGCCATCTGTCTTTGATTCAGGCGAATGGTGAAAATGTTGTGTTGAATATTAACCATCGCCTGTTGTAGCTCTGTGTTACTCTCACGAAACTCCGTTAATAAATAGTGGAAGAAGGTGAGCTCTTGAGATAAGAAGACCCGCATATCTTCTAAGGCGGCAACAAGGGATACGGTGGAGGGTTGCACCATCGATGTTTCACTAGCATCGGTTTGAGGTTGAGCGGAAGGGCCTGCTCCCAAACCGTGTGGGTCATGAACATGCGGCGATGTTGGTGATGAGAAGTGGGTGGAGATGGATGGCGGGGGGACGCTACTGGAGATGCGAGGTTGGAGTCAGGGGCAAGAAGGAGGTTGGTGAATTGTTCGGGAAGAGGGGAAAGGGGTTCATTATGTGGGCTTGGTGGGCGAATGACTAAAGGGAAAGGGTCCAAGGGTAAACTGGTTTGCTTCTGCAGTGAACTTCCTTGGACGATTTCCTTCCCTTTGTCATTGTGGCACTGTTTCTTTGGTTTTGGTGGTTACGGCACATTTAAATCAATGAGGGCTCGTTTCGTTGGAAGCTCAGGGCAATGTGTTGAATCCTTCAGAAGCATTCTCAAGATCTTTGTGTTGATGATGTCGTACATTTCTGGCATGGGTTCTTCTTCAATGCCCACGCCCACAGATAGGCATAGGCTCGAAATTGTCCATGGGAAGAAGTACTGACCTCTCACACGGCCAACAAAACCTCGGATTTGCTTCGTAATGAGCTGGCCTACATCAATTGGAATGTCGCACGCTACGCAATTTGCGACCATAACTCGATCCCTTGAAATTGTCTTGTAATGCATTGTTGGGATGAGTCGCCTTTTCACCAAATAGATCCAAAGGCATTTTTTTGGTAGCAGCCAGCTGGAGGCGAGGGTTCTTATGCCTGTTAGGGACACCGTCCACTTGGTGCCCAGTTGTGTTAATACTTTAAGCGCATCCTCCATATGCTCTTCTTCAGGATCATCAATCAGTTAGTTACCCGGTGCTTCCAGGAAATTCTTCAACTGATAGAGCTGATTGATGTCCTCTGCACTGAACGACACTACCCTCCCTTCAACGACCACCGCATCTTCAGTGTCGTTGAGCTGGCCGTGTTAAAAGGCCCTCACTACCAATGGCATTACGATGGATGGACACTGGAAGAAAGCTTCCCAACCATGTTCCACCACAATGCTGGTGATGAGATTTGGTAGTGGCACCGATGCAGGGAAGAAGTCCATTTCTATCCATAAGTCATCATTTTCTTTCTTGGTTGTTGGGCGCCTCCTGGTCGACGCAAGCTCGCTGCTCTCCACTTTAGCTTTGCCCTTTTCTTGAGCAGACTCAAGGCGGGACTTTTGTCTTTGGGTGCATTCCCTCGCCTTGCGTTGCTCTTCCTTTTCATTTTCCCATTCTTCCACTTCTTTTCTCTTCCTCTCTCTGACGTGTGAACATTTTCTTTGTCGCGTCTCTCCTTTTCCTCATTTTCCTTCCTCTCCGCTTCTTCTTCTTCTCTCATTTTTCTTTCAAATTACTTTGAGGCGAGCACAATGCGCTGCTCATCCTTGAGCCTTCTTCTTTCTTCTTCTTCCGCCCTTGCATTGTCACGACGAACCTTCTCATCGTGAAGTTTTCTGGCCAAGTCGCCCGATGCGATGATTTGGCGCGCCTGTGACATCTTCTCTTTCATCTCCTCTAGTTCTCTTTTTCTTTCCTCCTTCTCCCCTCTTCCTAAATGGCTCTCGGGCTTCCAAGGACGTCTAAACTTTTCGCCCTCTTCCTTCTTTCCTCCTCTTTCTTCAGGCACTTCTCTTCTTGTCCGCATTGTTTTCTTTCACTTCTCTTCTTTTCTTTCTTCTCCTTCTTCAGCCGGGCAACATCATCGTCTTCTGCCCGTTTTTCTTCAACTTTTCTTTTCTCCTTCTCTTCAAACCTCCCCGTCTGCTTCTTTGCCTCCACCACCTCCAAAATAGCCCTGATGGGTCCCTCATTGAAGTCTGTTGGAGCTGTTTCCTTAGGATTCGAAACAGCCAGGGCCATTCTCCGCGAAGCCACCGCCAACTCCTCCTCTGACGGCAGGGGCTGGTTCAAAACTCCAGCCTTCGGTAACCCCCTATCTCTTTCTAAATGACTCAAAATCCTCCAAAATACCTTCTTGTCATCTTTCGTTTCAGTTCGCTCTCAATCGAAGGTACTGGAAGTGCCAGCTTAGGTGTGGTGGCAGGGGCATTCTCCGTGCTTGGCCCCTCTCAGTTTGTGGGTGGTTTTTTGTCTACAGAGGTTTTTCGCTAGGGTTTTTCGATGATTCTTGGGGATGGCTTTGGCTGGGCGGCAAGGCAGTGCCTGGCAGCAAGGAAGGCCACCTCCCATTCGGTGATGGGGGCATAGGAAGGGGGCGATGGCTGGGAAGAAGAGTGGGATGATTGTCTGCCCATTTGTTCAGTGAAGTGAAAGAAGTTGGAAATTTCTTGTTCTTCGGATGAAAGCTCGGAAGAGGATGGGTATGCAGAGAGAGTTTTTGCTTAGGGTTTTTACGAAGAGATGCAGGTAGGCTCTCAGGCTTAAGGGGGGCACGATTTATAGGTTGGGCCTTGATGGGCCTAATGCGATCGTTGCGTGGCAAGCTTCGGTATTCCAAAAAGCCTGTTGCGCCCCTCCCACTATGACTTAGCGAAGAGATGCTAAGTAATAATTCCCTCGGGAGCTAAAGCGATTCGACTACCCTCTCCTCAAATATTTTATGATTTTTTTCTTTTATTTTGTAGGACGAGTGCAATGTTTATTTTTAACGCAATGCATCTGTTACCGCAAATGCATATTTGTGGAGGACGGGCACAACGTATGTATTAGTGCAACACAACCATCAACGGAACGCATTTCTTGAGGACGGGCGCACGGTATTTTTACCAGCACAACACATCCGTCAGCATAGTGTGGGTTTACAGAGGACGGGCACAATGTACATACGAGTACACTCATCCGTCAATGCAATGTATTTTTGGAGGACGGGTGCAAAGTGTATCTATTAGCACAAGATACACCCGTCGTCGCAATGCATACTCAACGTTATTATGTATCACCAACATCGCAATGCTTATCCCAAAACCAAATTGATAAGAAGTTGCAGTGTTCACTTATAACATTCATTCACAGAAAATTGAGATCAACGAAAACTGAGACAGAATGGAAATAAATTCAACTAGGCATGAAATTAAATTATGCCAAGCTAGAATTGAAATTGAGATAAATTCAAGTAAGCAAGGAAACTAATTTACGAAAGCAATAACTTGATTTAAATAATGCAATGATAAAGCAGTAAAGAAAGCAGTAAAGAAAGCGATAAAGATAGTGATAGGGATGCTGATTAAAAAAGGTTATTCAGGGTTACCGCAACTGCATCCCCGCAGGCGGTCAGACTTGGCTGCCCAATGTCACTACTACCATTGATCCTTCTCATTCGATCCAAGGGCTTCTGAATTGTTGGGTAGCATTCCAAGTGTTCTGTTTCTAAGCTCGGCTGCCAGCTGCCCGACCTAAACCTCCAAGTTCCTTATGGAAGATGCTTGCTATTGCATGATCGCATCATTTTTTTCTATATACTGCTTGAGTAGTGCTTCCAAGGACGATGAATTCGTTGAGGTGTTGGATGAGGAAGGTCAATTTTGCGATTGCCTATTTTGGTGGTGACTCTGATTCTGGCCCTGATGAAAAGCTGAAGGATTGCCTCGATTCTCGAACTGATTGTTCTACAGATTCCTTTAGCCTCCCTGGTCGTTGTTCCCTCCCCAACTGAAGTTAGGATGGTTCTGCCAACCCAGGTTGTACGTGTTACTGTACGGGTTATTCTGGATCGATTACACTGTCAGTGGGTTTGATGGGCATATTTCTATTGAATGACCCTTTCCACATTGTGCACAGCTTATCACTGCCACTTGTGTTAGCGCATTGGTTTGCGCTACACCCTAGGAGAAGGTTCCTTGATTAATTGCCATCGTTTGGAGGAGCGAGGTAACTGCAGCTTTTTAGGCGGCCAATGTGGTCATTATATCAACAGGTACAATGGCGCTTTCCATTTTTCTTCGCTCTGGGCCTCTTCCTCCATACGCATCATCTACCCAGTCATCTGTATTTTGCAAAATGCGATCTAAGATGACCTTGGCCTCATTGTACGTTTTGTCCATAAATCCTCCTGCCACGGAGGCATCAACAACAGCTTGCGTCGATCTGTCCAAGCCATTATAGAAGGTTTCCATAAGAACGAATCATGAATCCCGATATGCAGACAATTCTTCACCAGTCTCCTAAATCGCACCTATGCGGTGCTCAGAGTCTCATTTTCCATCTACTCGAAATTTAACACGTCCTTCGTCTTCTTGCGTTGACTGTGAGCGGGAAAAATTTCTTCATAAATCGCTCAACCAACTGGTTCCATGAATTGATTTCATTTGGCTCCAATGAATGAGCCCAACTCTTTACCTCATCTCGAAGTGTATACGGGAAGAGATAAAGTCTGATTCCTTCCGGAGTCACACCAGGAATGGAGAATGTATTGCATATTTCTACAAAATTGGTCAAGTGAGCATGCGGGTCTTCTCCTTGTAGACCTCCAAATTGCCACGCATTTTGAATCATTTGTAGCATGATCGGATTTATCTCAAATCTTGCATTCTCCTCAACCATAGGGCTTGTAAATCCGGGTGAGAAGTCGTATAAATTCGGCGCCACATAGTTCCTCATTGAAATATTGTGGTCGGCAGCTAGAAAAACTGGGTTTTACACCGGCCGGTTAATTCCTTGATTCCTCTTGGGCCTATCATTGTTGTTAGCCATGTTTCTTCTTCACCTTGTACGGTTCTGACGTGCTCGTGCACGAAAGGTATGCTCGATCTCTAGGTCGGCTTCGAATTCTGGTTCAGTCCCAGTACTTATACACCATCAACCTGCTCTCCGCGTAAAAAGACAGTACAACAGAGATCTGTCCTGCAAAATACCATAAAACTATTCAACACTAAAAGTTGCCAATCCTCAACAACAGCGCAAAAAACTTGTAAGGGAAAAATTGAATTTGTTCGTCGTGTTTGTCGCCAAACAACTTGTTAGGTTGCTGACGACGTATATGTATGTGTATATGCACTTTGCAATGAAAATAATATGCGATACTACGTTCTAAATGATGTATGCGGTGATGCTTAAATGCTTTCGTAGTATGTGTTCGTGTAGTGTTCGCCTGTCACAAGTTTTCTTACACTGGAACCAAGTATAATTCCAACTCAAGTTTCTCAGAGTGATCTAAGGTCGAACACGGGGATTGTTGTGATTAGTGCGATACTGATGTGGTATATGCGACTAGTAAACATAAAGAATAATGAATTGATTTGAGAAAAGTAAAGTGCGGTAAAGAGTAAAGTGCGATGGTAAAGTAAAGTGCGATGATAAATAAAGTGCGAAAATAAAATGCAGTGATAAGTAAATTGCGGTGATAAAATAAATGAATAACAATTAATATACAAGTGAGGACTGGCTTTGAAGATGTGCAAAAGTATCTAATGAATGCGGTGACAAGTCTAGTGAAATAAGTCAGAAAGAAAATGGGTTGAGGGAAAGAACATCGCATGTTCGTCAATCTTGTTGAGGATACAACTAAGGTTTCGCTTTCCCTTGGCTTACACCTCTCAGTGATCGGCCGCGTTTCTATATGTCTATGGTGAAACAGGGATGAACGTGATAAACACAAGGTTGTTTCCATCTTTGGAAATACTTCTCGCTTTAGTTAACACATTCTTCCATCCTTCTTTCGAGAGGCGGAATAACATCTTCACTTCTACTCTCATAGGTGAAGATGTCGTTGAGCACGCGTTAGCTAAACTTAGCCGATTTCTTCAACAAAGATTAACTTACTCGCTTAATCATTCCCCTTACCCTAGGGGATTAGGTACACCTGGTGAAAGAAATGGATGATGAATGTATGGTGAAGAATAGAGAGATGATGATGAATACGATAATGACATTGAAATCTAAAGATAAGTGTTTGTTACAGATAGTGAATGAAAGTTTAGGGATGAACAAGTAGATGAATAGAAAATAAGAACAAATACGAAAAGAGTGTCAATGTCTTGACACGGATCCCAATTCGGAGACGATTTGCTTGCCGGCGTGTGGTAGGAATGGAGTGGAAAGCTTCCCTCTCAGGCTTGTTTTCCAAGAAGAAGTGATCTTTTGCACAAAGCTTCTTCTTCGGGAATGGAAATAATTGCTTACTCCAGAGACTTACCTCTCGATCTTGTCTCGTCTTTCTCCCCGGATTTCTATGAATTGTCTCTTCAGACCAGCCTCCTTTCTTTGAGTTTGATGTAGCTATTTATAGACCTTGGCTTCTTTTGCATCAGTAGTCCCCCTCTGAAAAGCTGATTTTTCATGCCATGGCTTGGTGGAAACGTCCGCCCTGCTCCACGTTCAATTTTTCAGAATCGTACAATAGAAAAGCTGTACAATGTTAGAAGTCCTTGCAAATGCATCGCTCTTTACATCTATAATCGATCGCCGCATGCGGTGTAATTGCTTTGATCGTTTTATCGATTGCCTCATGTGGTGGAAATGCGTTGATCATTTGCGTCCGTGATCGATCGTCGCATGCGCTACAATTGCGTTGTTCTTTCTTTGTTCTTGAATGATTGCCACATGCAATGCAAATGTGTTGTTATTTTTTTCCTAGAGCGGCTGTCGCATCCAGTGACTTGTTTCCTACAAAACAAAGATTTGGACATTCCATTTTGCCATCACAATGGGGTTAGCGGGTGTGCTTACAACACTTTACGATTTTTCGCGTTTCTAAGCCAATTTCTATATAGTCGACGCAACGTTTCCTTCTTTTTGCTGCATAATCTAAATAAAACAATATAAATAACTTGTATTTCTACAAGTTATCATATGTCCATATAATATGCCATGTAGATTTAAAATCCCACCGTAGGAAGCATGCAACATGCATTGAAAGTATGTTATAATTTGTTATAATATATACTATGCATGTTAGGGTTTCTAGTATTTAATATAAGTGTTATATTAGATATTGAATGCCTTTATATATGTCGTGGATGTTTAGCATGTCTAATGTTTTATAAGTGATATAAAATTGAGATAGACATTTAAAATCCATAATAAAGAACAGCTGCATGCTCACGTAGGTTAACCACTTTTTTTAGTAGTTAAAATAGGTCGTCAAACTTGTAAAACTAGGGTTACAAACTCAAATAGTATATAATCCTATCGAAGGCTGGGGGTATTTAAGTTTACGGTCTACGGAACACCTCCTACCTTGGGATTATGGCCGAATTATTGAACGTTGGTAACTAGTTTTATGAGTATTCATGAGCGATGTGAGGTAATAAAAAGGGTTTATCACCTAGACATCGTAGGTTTAAGTCCATTTATAAGTGTTATATTTTGGATAAACTACATAGACTTAGGGTCTTTTTTATTAGCCGTAAAAGAACCTAAGTATAAATTTAGCCAAAAATTAGAAAACTTCAGTGGTAGTCAACAACTTCTATATGATAGAGTTATTAGAAAACTTCAGTGGGAGATTAATAACATATTCGATACATTATTCTTAGCTCTCACGTCTCTAAGAGTTCACAGTCTTGATTTAAGCGGTACTTCGTGTCACCCTAGGAGTGACCTCTATACAGAAAGTATTTTTTTAGCTTAAATTTAGATTATGGTGAATAAGGGGAAGTTGTTCGAATAGAAATCAAGTTTACAATTTAAACTGCCACATCTCCACATAGTTTACACCGTGAGATTCATATGACGCTTTGTGTCACCCTCGAAGTGACCTCTATACGGAAAGCGGATGTATGCGTCAATACCAAGGTAAACGGAGGATGTAGTTCATAGTAAGTGGGTGAACGAAATGTGTCAACATATCCTATGGACTCCACCATTAGTCTGAACTGTGAGATTCCTATGTTGCGCCTGTCGGTTAGCTTTAAGCGGCCCTTTGCTAGTTGTTTAACGACGTCTATCCCCACAGAGGGTTGTAACATAGGATTCAGAACAACCTTGGCTTCAGTCAAATGAATAGAGTCTTATAGTTCTCTCTTGGGTATTGACTTCTATTTAAGAGACATACTCATACCGTTCTGTAATATCTGAATTTACACTTACAAAATTATTAAGTGTTAATAATTTATGACCAAAAGTGGTACCTAAATGACTATTGTAATATGAGTTATTCTGGAGATAGTATTTAGTCAAGAATGACTTGATGTAGTACCGTTGCAAAAGAATAATCTTGGGTACATTATTAAAATTGCTAAAATTTGAATTGATTTAAAAGCAATTCACTTATAGAATTCGTTTATAATTTCAGAATGACAAGTTCAATAATACAATTTTTGGCATCAAATAAACTCATCAGGAATAACTACATGACTTGGAAATCAAATTTGAACACGATACTTGTGATAGATGATTTGCGGTTTGTCTTAACGGAGGATTGTCCTCCCATTCCTAGCTCTAATACAACCCAAACTATTCGGGATGCATATGATAGTAGGGCTAGGGCTAATGATAAAGCCTGTGCTTATATCCTCGCCAACTTATTTGATGTGTTGGCAAAGAAAGATGAGGATATGAGTACTGCCAAAGAGATTATGGAATCTCTGTGAGGGATGTTTGGCCAACTGTCCTTCACCCTGAGGCATGATGACATTAAGTACATTTACAACAATCGCATGAAAGAAGAGACAAATGTTCTTGAACATGTCCTAGACATGATGGTCCACTTTAATGTGGCATAAGTAAACGAGAGAAGTCAAGTTGGTTTTATTCTGGAATCTCTTCCAAAGAGTTTTCTGCAATTCTGTAAGAATTCATTGATGAATAAAATAGAATACAACTTAACCACTCTATTGAATGAGCTACAGGCTTAACAGACAATGTTGAGAATAAGGGTCTGGAGTATGAAGTAAATGTTACTACTGGAAAGAAGAGAGGAACGTCCTCCAAGCCTAATGTTGCCTCCTCTTCAAAGAATAAGAGTATTCATGTGAAGAAGGGCAAAGGGAAAGGGAAGAAGAAACCTCCTGGAAAGAAAGGCAAGGATAACGCTGCAGATAAAGAGAAATGTTTCCACTGCAATGAAGAAGGGCACTGGAGGAGAAACTGCCCCCAGTATCTTGCCAAGAAGAGAGCAGAGAAAGGTAAACAGACTAACTTGTCACACCCCACCCCGAGCCCGCACTCCTGAGCCCGAGGAGAGGCACAGTGGAAAAATATTACATGCTTTAATTAGAAACTAGTTCACAAATTCAAGTTACATTTACATGAAAGACATTATCTTGACAACCAGTCTCATTTAATACAATTTATAGACTTGTGGAAAACCTTAACCAACACCGCAACCTGGACTCGTCAACTACCTGTAAGAGAAACACAGAGACAAACCATGAGCTTTACAAAGCTCAGTGAGTGGTAAAACATATACAAGTCTGTTACAAGCATTATCACAAGGTTCCCATGCAAACCTCCACCATACCATGAAGCTTTCACAAACCCACCACACACACGGTAGATGGTTAACATGTCATAACTAAAAACTATCAACCTATGTGCACATAGTTCTCCCTTTCATGGGCTCAGAAGCTAGGCTCGTTGGCCCTTACCATCCAATTCAAGGTTTTTCCGTCCCACAGGCTCAGGAACTAGACTCCTCAGTCCCCTGACCATCCTGTAAGGATTTATTTTGGGCTCAGGCTCTAGGTCCATAAACCCCCTGACCATCCCACTGTCATACATATCTCATAATATAAACTACAGCATATCAATTCAAAATATGCTTAAAAGAGTAAAATAAGTAACCACTTATAGTGATCTATTGAGATCTTTCTTCCCAGTTCACCCAATTTCCCTTGTTCCTCTGCTGGACCCTATTCCAGGTTTAAATTTAAGCTAAGATTACTCACTCTTTCGGACCTTATCTCAAGACATTTCCTTCTTCAAAAATGTGTGAAAATTTCTTAACTATAATACCTTAAAGTTTCGCTTTGAAATTTATTGGCAAAAGTTCCAAGTCTTAAGTTTATTCCTCCTGGCCTGACTGTCTCCTCACTGGTGAGCACCTCTCGGGTTTCCTTGAATTTGACAGCTTTAGAATTAGAATTTTGTTAAGGCAGCCATCACACTGAAACAACACTTAATTTAGAAACTTTTGGTTAAAAAATCACTTGATTTGCACGAGTAGTTTGGAAAAGCTTCTTGTTTGAAGTTAGCCTATGCATCTGTCCGTACAACCCTGTTCCTTCCGACACCTTTGCTTGTACCTCCGCCCGAACACTGCCTGCCCTCCTTCGAATATCTCTTATTCTTTCCTTTCTTTGTGGTTTTTATATACTTAACTGATGTGTGGGTTTAAGTGAGGCGTTCTTCCCCTTTTATAGGCATTCAACCCTCCTTCTTTGCCCGACACCTCTTCCTTTGATCACATCCAAGAGTTGTCCTTATCTTCTGCCAACTCCCAGCCTCTTCCACCTCTTGCTTGATGTGTCTTCACCGTACACTATCAACGCATCCCTCACATCAACGCAATCTTAAGTGCCCTCTTCCTCCATAGCCAACACTTAAGGCTTAACTTTGCATGTCTGATCGTGCACCCACCTAATTTACTTAAAGCCTAAGACTTCTTCCTAGCAAGCCACATGTCTGGATGACGTCCTTGGATGCGTCCATCCACCCTCATATGCGTTTGTCCCACTTTATATGCGGTCATCTAGCCACAAATGCGCCCATCCAATTGCCGCAACCTTCCTATGTCCGGACACATCAATTGGCGCATGCGTTCATCCTGGCTCATCTTACCGCCGCATAGTTCATCGCCTAGCGCTATTGCCGCATACTACCAACGCATCACATTGATGCATAGCATCGATGCATAATATTGCCGCATAGCACCGATGCATGGCACCGCTGTATAACACCAATGCATCCATCGCCACATGCCCATATCGCCGCATGCCTTCATTGCCGCATGCCTCTATCGCCACATGCCTTCATCGCCGTATGTGTTTATCGCCGCATGCCTCCATCGCCGCATTCCTTCATCGCCGCATGCCTCTATCACTGCATGTCCCTATCTCCGCATAGCATCGACGCATAGCATTGCCACATAGCACCGACGCATGGCACCACTATATCACACCAACGCATACATCGCCACATGCCCCTATCGCTGCATTCCTTCATCGCCACATGCCTCTATCACCGCATGCCCCTATCGCCGCATGCCTCAATCACCGTATGCCTTCATCGCCGTATGCCTCTATCGCCGCATGCCTTCATAGCCGCATGCCTCTATCGCCGCATGCCTTCATAGCCGCATGCCTCTATCGCCGCATGCCCTCATGAACAACCAGCACACGCAACTCCAACGCCCATCACCCTTGTCCATGCAACCTGAGGCTACCACATGCGTTGTTCTAACCTCTCAAGAGTTCTGTCGTATACCATCAACGCATACCTTCGGCCACATTCCTTCGCACACCTTCGTATCGCCACATGCGTAGCACCGCCGCGTCCATCGCATCCATCGTATCCATCGCGCCGCATGCATTATTCTTAGCCATACTTTTGCCTCTCTCAATGCTCAAGTAACCTCTCAAAACTTCATGGCTAACGCATGGCACCTCACTAACGCATTGTCAAACAGTTAGTTATTTTCTTCTTAGCTTCCAACGCATGGTTATACTTAGCCAAATTTCAACAGTTATGGCTTATTTCTAAAGTTATTTAACAAATCCTTTTAATCACTTAGAAATTTCCTATTCTCTAACTTAGGATCTAACTCATACTTAGTTAATCTCTTTTATTTCCTACTTAAAAGGGAAAATGGAATTTTGGGTTTCACATAACTAGTCCCTGGGACCATCCAGATGGAGAAGTTGCTACTTGTTTTTACTACTTTTGTAAATCTTGTTAAAAAAAAGAAAAACAATTTGTGTATATTTTTGTGATAAATGAAATGTTCATTTTCAAAAATTATGTTTTTTCTAGCAACATCCGTTAAGAATCAAATTGTTAAAAGCCATTTGCAAATATTCAGATATTTAAAAATGGCTAGATCAAAGTATAGAAAGTTTATAGATTTCTAGATCTGACTATTAACAAAGAGTTGTTAAGGTAGGTCAGATGCATCTTACTCAAAGAGTTGAGAGTACCTCAATGTAGTGGGACGAAAATGTGCTTCCTAGCCAACATTGAGATGCAATCCTATATAGTTTATTCAAAAGCCTATTGTATACTGACATGTTTACAATGATTCTCTCGATTGAAATGTTTGAGAATCATCTAGTAGGACTAGGAATATAGGATTAATAATCTAAGGCAAGTGGGAGAAATATCCGGTATAGAGATACTGAATGGTAAACCATGGGTATGGGATGCTCTAATTTATTGTATTTCTATATAAAACTTAGAAACATAGTCTTACGTATCAGATATATAGGTTACCACTGGAGTTTTAGTCCAAGTGGGAGTTTGTTGGGTTTTATGTCCTAAAACTCATGGTATGTAAACAATGGAACTTATTCTGAAAGTTCAATAAGGTGTTATTGAATAGATGTATTGCTTATGAGAAATCCAATAAACCTAAAAGTCGCTTGACTATTGGATGAGTACTTGAACATTATGTGGAGATATAAAGGTGGATCAGGTTCGAGTAAATAGTCAAAATGATTTATAGTATATGAATAAGGTTGGGTACCTTATTCTGGTAACACTATTGGATGTGGCCTACTCTGTAGTTGTTACAAAGAGTTGTAAAGTACTACAAATGATGTTGAAATGTCTTGAATCTGTTTCTGGCGCTATATAAACTCTCTAACCCTAGGGCGCCGTTTTGATGTAATTTTTGAAAACATTCTCTCAAATAATATTGTTTTCCATGGACTAGCTAACACACTGTTAGTGAACCACGTATATCTGTGTGTCGATCTTCTCTATCTCTACGTTCCTTTTTTGTTTTCCTTAATTGTCGATTTTGCAACAAACGAAGTGATCCTAATTTGTTAATGTTGGGAAATGAGAGTGGGGGTGTCCTTGTGCAAAAGGGTTTGTACAAGATCAAACCACGAAATTAGTCACTCTTACTTTATAATGGTGTTTACTGTTTAAGACTGACTATTATAAATCAATGTCCTACGTAACTTGACCTTAATCCTGAGCTAACCATGAACTCTTATTTATATGGAATTATCCTTAGATTTGCATAGGTGAGGGTTTGCTCAACAGCTTCGGCTCAATAAACGTCACATTTCAGGGGTAAGACTGGATAGATAGCGAGGGACATAGGGTGCAAGACGGAATTCTCTCCTACCCACTTTTAGGGATAGTAGAGAGGTTGTTCCCTTAAGTACTGATTCTGGGTCTTGAACTTGGAGGCCCCGCCCTCTCATTGGCCCGAGAGGGACTAGGTTTTGTTGATTGGATCACAAAATAATTGTTCATTAGAGGATTTGTGGGGACTTATGGAAGAAGAGTTAACTTCGAGGGTAAAACAGAGATTTGACTCAGCCGTTATTGCGAACAACTTGTGAAGGATTGACTTACTAATCATGGTTATATCTAGTGGGCATAATATGTCTATAGTAAGGGGAGTTCAACTATGGGCTTTAGTGGAGTGACCCATTAGTTAACGAATGAGGGTTAGATCGAACTAATGAGTTTAGCCGATTAATCTCATATCGTTGGAGCCCATGACCTGTAGGTCCACGAGGTCCCCCTACTAGCTCGAAAATGGATTAGCTCTAGAGTAGCGTGATAAGTTAATTTGAAACGTTAAAATTAGGATCAAACGAAATTGGAGAATATATATTTAAATATGATTTAAATATATGATGATGGATTTGTGTAAAATTAATTTAATATTGGATATTAAATTAATTAAAATTATTTAACTTTTTTAAAATAATTATTTATTAATTTTATTAGAAAATTAATTTATGAAATTAATTTGTTAAATTCATAAATTTTTATTTTAGAAATCAAATATGATTTTAAATCAAATTTGGATTTCTGAAATAGAAATTACACAAAGAAAATGTGAATTTTCAACTTCATCTTCAAAGTAGCACACAAACAACCTATTATCTTCAAGCTTCAATAACTCAAAGCATGAGATGCATTCCATGCAGCAAATCTCCGCATGATAGTTTGCAATATATTGAAGAGATTGAAGTAATTTTGGAGCAAGACAACCGAAAGAATTTTAGTTGAAAATTCATGTGAAGAAGGTGTTCTTTATTGAGTTGTTGCAGTGAGCATTCTCCAAGTTCCTTTTGAATCCAGCTTATTTTCAGTCCCATAACTCAATCTAGATCACCAAGAGAATAGTAGGGAAGATCTTGTGGTGGTCTGAACAAAGATTTGGAGGATTTAGCAGCTGAAAATCAAGATTTCAACGGTTCTTCAAAGGTATGTCTTGAAACCCATTAAATTCTGTTTGAGTATGTTTTCGTTTCTGCCAAAATTAATCAATTAGAGTGCTTATCGATCCTCATCATTTCTGTTGCATGTTGCTACCATCCCAACACTCTATTGGTTCACCTTCGAACGAGTCGTCACTATTTTTGGGTTTAATGCCCTAAATCTCGTTGGGTCCTATAGTCTGTGGATGTTATGTACAAACTCATTATTTATTTAATAAAATATACGATATTTTATTATAATTTTTGTTGCATTAATCACAAACCAATAAACTAATTTCCATGGTTATCTTGTAACTTAAACATGTATATAAAGACATACGGATGGATCATGTTTTAAGTGATAACCTAAATGGTTTCTAGTCGATGGATAAGGTTGTATACCTTATCCTCGTGACACTACGAGTATAGCCCACTTTGTAGAGGTTACAATTGTTGTAAAGTGCTAGATATGATCTTAATCATTCATGTGGAGGCATGTGAACGGGTATATTCTATACAAAGGAGTTTGTATAAGATCGGACCACGAAATGAGTAGTCTTATTATATAACACCGTTCTTAATAGAGACTTCCATTTCATCAGGATGACCATGGTAACATGACCTAAATTGTCACACCCCACCTCAGACTTCCCCCTGAGCTTGAGATAAGGTGTGACTGACAGCAGTTATCAACCCTTTGGTTGACACTTACTGCCTAATAACTCTTGCGGAAATAACTTTGATACCAATGAACAAATTCAACAATCAACTGATTAAGTCAAGGAGGAAAGCAACAACGGATTTAGAGGCCCATTTTATTTTACAAAGATTTAACGTTGATACAACTCCAAGACTTAACTACAAAGTTTACAACAACAACTGTAAAACCCTCCGGAAGTGTAACTGTGGCTTGTGGCAGACCTTGACCTTAGCAGTACCTTGGAACTCCTCACCTTTCGCTACCTGGGAAGAAAAACATGAAATAACAGAATGAACTTCTAGAGTCTATTTCAACTCATTAATAACAAGCATATCACGAATACGAGGTTACATTCAAACCTCCGCCTTGAGTGAGTCTGTTCTCAATTCTATCTACATGCACGGTAGATAGCTAAATCGATATTTACTTAGAATGAGTATGCTATCTACCTACACACACGATAGATTGATAACTATTACTAGCTACAACGCTTACTCTTTACATTCCCTCTGTCTCCTATGTGCACATAGCTCCCCGCTCATGGGCTCAGAAGCTAGGCCCATCGGCCCTCTGACCATCCCATATGAGGATCCTCCCACAGGCTCAGGAACTAGACTTCTCGTGTCCTCTGACCATCCCGTGAGGTTTTACTTACGGGCTCAGGCACTAGGTCTATAAACCCCCTGACTATCCCGATCACATAATCTCATTCTCAAGCTAGATACTCATTCATAACCTAAGCATATACAATTACTCTAAAAGATATGCTTTAAGACTTAAAAGAAATTACCACTCACCTTGGTCGTTTAGGAACTTTTCTCTTTAGAAGTTCCTTGGTCTTCTCGGGCTCCTCTTTTGAACCCTAAATTCCATATTCAAATTAAAGCTCAAACTACTCATAGTTCTAGGATTTATCTCGAGTTACTTCCTTCTACAAATATTCTCTAAACTGTCTCAGGAAGCTTACCTCAAAATATTAGCTTATGACTCCTCGTGGTTTGGCCAGAAACACCAAAATATCAAGACTGGCTCAGCTTACCCAACAGCTCAACCCCTTGGTCTTGTCTTCCTTCTCTAGCCCGATTACTTAGATCTTCTTCTCCGACAGCCCCACCATAAAAACTAGACTCTTATAGATTTCATATGGATTTCGTATCATAATAAACGCACAAGTATTCTGAGAGAACTCCTCGTCCCAAGTTGATGCTACTTTCTAACCTTTCTGTCCGACAGCATCTCCCCTCTTGGAATCTCTTGACCAACGCATGGTCTTACCATCAATGCATAACCTCCTCCCAATAAAAAACTCTTCTTTATGTCCTTTGAAGAGAATTGTGTTCTCATCTAAAGTCCTTAGCCCTATTTATAGGCATCCAAAGGCTCTCCAAGGTCGACACCTCCTTATCCAAATGTTTTCCTTAGCGATTGCCAACATCCAGCCCTTTCCACCTCCTGCTTGAGGTGTCTTCACCTCACACCATCAACGCCATGTTTGATCAATGCAACCTTGGGTGTCCTTCTCCTATATTGCCAACAGATGGGGCTTAATGTTGCATGTCCTCTTGTGAAACCACCTCAATTCCTTAAGACTTAAGGTTTCTTCCCAAGAAGCCATATGTTTGATGACGTCCTCCATATGAGCTCATCCTTCTTATGCGTCCGTTCTACTTAATATGCATTCACTAGGGTGATGACCAAAACCCCTTCTCAATGCATACTGCTAGCCTCGGGTATCAATGCATAGTAGGTTATCAATGCATAGTATGAATTCAACGCATAGTAACCCTTGGTTTCCTTTGATTTTCAACACAACACCATCGCAACCCAACTCACTTAGTCATCGCAAGCCTTGACCATCGCACGAGTCAACCACCATGCATCCAACCTAGCCCATCGCATGGCCTATGTCCAACGTATCCATCGTGCAAGCCATCGTCAACATCCAACGCATATCAAGGTCACATGGCACCAATGCATGGGACGGTTGCTTAGCATCAACACATGGCTCGCTCGGCCTCAACGCATCGCTCGCATGGGTCGCGTGGCACGACGCTTGGCATCATTTGCATGGGCGCTTGGCATGGCCACTTGGCATTTCTCGTATGGGCGTTTGGCATGGCGCTTGGTATCGCTCGCATGGGTGCTTGGCCGCATCGGCATATACTCACTCGGCCGCATCGATGCATAGGCACTTGGCCGCATCGACTAACCATAGGTCACTTGACTGCATCGACGCATAGGCGCTTGGCTGCATCGACGCATAGGCGCTTGGCCGGGCGCTGGGCATCGACACATGGATGATTGGCCGTATAGATGCATAGGGCTTGGCCGGGCGCTGGCGTCAATGCATAGGAGCTAGGCATCGACACATGTCACCTTCCAGTGCCTGCCTTGCCCCGCGTTCTAGCTTACCTCGTGCACCCTCGCATGTCCGCGTGCCACCCTAATGCACCCTTGACTGCCTTCCTTCAACCATATACCATCCTCCAACGCATCCATTGAGCCTAATGCGTTGGTCTAAACTCCAAGGCATGTGTTACTCCCACTTCAACCTCTCCCTTTGCCCAAGTAATCTCTCCAAGATCTTATGGCCAACGCATAACAATGCCTAAACACTTAGTCAAAATTTCCAAGTTTTTTCCCCAAAAGTCAAGCTTCCAAATTCACACTTTTCTTTTAGTTTTACACCCTTTTCTCTACCATTCGACATTCGTTTCCACATCAACCTACTCACCACACTGGTCTCAGTAGGGAACATACTCAAGTAGAGAAATTAGGATTCAGGGTTCACATAAATCTTGAGTGAGTTGTGAACTCCTGCCTATGAAGGCGGTCCTTTGATTTGTATGGTTGAGAGCAGCCAGATCGCCGACTCAACATGCATACCATTCTGGGGATTTGTCTAATTGAGGGAGCCGAGAACACAACTTCACAAGATAAAATTCACTTCTTCCCCAATGTTGGGAAAGTAGATAGATTGCTCCCTTCGAGGTTGATTCTGGGCTTGAACATTGTGGCGCCAAATCCTCTCCTTGCTGAAGAGGGGTTAGTCATAGTGGGACTATGATTTATTGTTCATTAGAGGAATTGGTGGTACTTAAGAAGTTAGATGTAACTATAGGGGAAAAATGGTAATTTGACCCAGGTGTACTTACGATTATTTTTTGAAGGGTCATCGTACTATGGATTGGTTATATCCGATGACACAAAAATATATCTATAGTGTGAAGAGTACAGTTGTCGGTCTTTAGTGGAGTGCCCGATATTTAACTGATGGTGAATAACTTAATTCAAGAGTTTAATTCATTATTCACGAATTGTTGGAGTTCCAAGCTACAGGTCCATGAGGTCCCCTCGGTAGCTCATCGGATTTTAAGAGAATCAAGTTTTGGATTAATTTGAATTGTTTAAATTAATTGAGGGAATTAATTATATATGATATAATTATTATAATATATAGGATACATTATAATATAAAGAATTTATGGGAGGAATTAATTCAAATATTAATTATATGAAATAGATTCATATAATTAAAATTGAATGTAAATATGATTTATATTAAATACCATAAGAAAGAGAAAAGAAACTATAGGTTATATATTTTATATGATACAATTTTGAACTATATGTTATATGTTATATATGATATAACATATGATTGCATAATATATAATAAGTTGGTTATTATATATTTTTGCTATGATTTTAATTTTGAATTAAAATTATTTATTATTTTAATATTAAATAATTTTTCTAATTATTTATTTATTTTTAAAATAATAAAGGGAAGGGAATTATAACTCCCTTCCCACTTTCTTCTCTCTACCACTCGTGTAAAAAAGTGGTGGAGGGGTCTCTTTCAAATACGTACAAAAAAGACAGAGAAAAATGTTAGAGACATAAAGAACGTAAGTTTTTTTCTCTAAAAAGTTTTTTGCCTTCCCAGGTTTTCCTTTCAATTCTTTGTTCCTTCTCCCTCAATCCCAAAACCTCTCTACGATCTGCACCTCCTAGATTCTTATCAAAGAATACTGGGGTCTCTTTTGTGGTTGAAGAATAAAAGAAAATGAAAGGCCAAATGGAATGTGTCCATTGGAGAAGGGAGAAAAGAGATGGAACTAGGAAGTTGGGAACGTTGATGGAAGAAGGGGAGGGGAGGAGAGAGAAGAGTGGAGAGTGGATGAGAAGAGAGAGGAAAGAGAAAATATATTTTTTTATTTACAGATGTCATAATAAATTTGAAAAGAATATAAAAAATATCTATTAGTTCAGAAAAAGAGAATAAGACTTTTTAACCCTATTTTGTAAAACTGAAGGACTAAAATAGGGGAATTGAAACCACAAAGACCAAATGCACATATTCTTTAAAATGGTTATACTAAAAAGATATTTTTTCCTATTTTAATTTATATATTTTTTATTTATAAATGTCATGCTTTCTCTTTTGCTCAATATATCAAAATGAAGTACATAGATGTATCATAGACTACATTATTTTTGTGATACTTACTCGCATTACACATAAAAAAAACAAAAAAAAATTACAATTATTTATCTCAAATGAATTGTTTGCCACATAATAAACTTATAATCACAATTGAATGAAAATCTAACATTTATTTGTATTTGATGTAGATGTGGAATTGAAGGTAGGACATTCTCAACCATTAGTTTGTGATTCAACTTGCTTAGACACCAGTGCTTCTCAAAATAAACAATGCCAAAGTATGTGCATTCGGCGAAGACTTGGAAATGGAAATTGCATCCTTGAAGATGGACACGTGCTTTGTTGCTGTAACTCTTAAAATTATTTTAAACCCCCACATTGTTCTTGTTAATGCTATTAATCCTGCAATAAGAGTTAAAATATAACCCTCTTCTCTACACAACACAGAATATTTGTAAATCTTAAAAACAACAAATGCGTGAAATAATGAACAGGTTTAATGATATTTTCTTTATTCTGCCATTCATGACTTTAAAATTTTATGGACGGAAATTTTATTTATTTTTTCGGCTAAATATACAAAATCTTCACTAATATTTCAAGGAAACTTTCATTAATTTTCCTAATTAATTTTCCTTGAGAAATATTTTAAGCTCTCAATTAAGTAATTCGATTCAATTTTGGAAAATGTAACTCTATGTTAAAAATAATGAGTATCAATATACTTATTTGGATATACAAAGTTTTAATTTAATATTCTATTAAAAATAGAAAACGTGAAACAAATTCCATTGTTTGTGAGAGATTTTATAATTTGTAAATTTAAATTGATTTTTGTAGGTTAATTAAATTGTAAATTTGGTCCTTATAATTCAAAAAAAGTTAGAATAACAAACATGGATTTCAACTATTGATGGATAATTTAATATTTGATGTTTAAGAATTAAATTAATAAACTAATCTATTACTAAGGTTTAAGGCACAAATACCAATACCTTTTTAGCTTTAATTGTTTCTATTTTTCATAGCTATTATAGGGCTTTTACTTGTAAGGATTGTTCTTATAAAGTTTATGAAATTAGATTTGTGTATCCACTATTGAAGATAGTTTTTTTTTTCATTTTTTTTTTTATCTCCAAACCCTTGTAAGATTTGCTCTTCATCCAAAAATAAAATGGAAAAAAGAAAAAGAAAAGAAAAAAAAAAAAAAAGAAAACACAAATAGAATTGTTGTTTTGGTTTGTGATTGATTTTCGAAAAAAAAAATTATTGAGTGTGAGGAAAGATTATTTAGGTGTCTGTGATTGATTTCCAAAATATTTTATTAAAATTTTTAATATATTTGTAAATATTATTGCTTGTTTACTTATTATTTTAATTATGTTATTAGGTTTTATATTTTGTGAATATAACTTTACCTATTACATCAATTTTATTTTGTTTTAGTAATATTTCACTAATATTTTCAACCCTTTCAAATCTTTAAAATGTATTCCTGATAAGCATCGTTTAAGAACAACTTTAATCTTTTTTCTTCAAAGTTTGTTTTCATGCATGTTTTTCTTAAAATTTCCTAGAGAGGAATCTAGAAATATTTCAGAGTCCTATTTTATAGCATTATTAAGGTGAAGGATCAAAATCTTTGGAAGCTCAAGATTCAATCTCAAGAAAAAATATGTTTCATTTTTTTCTTTCAAAAAACTTACTTTATTAAAAGTCTATGACATATGTGAAAAATTGTAATATTTTCTTTTCTTTTCAAGTGAAGAATTCTCCCTAAATTCTAGTATAGTCAAATTCTTGTATAGTTAATTTATTTATCAATCAAAATGAAAATTGCACAATCAATGTGTTGGATGAAAATTGGGAGTTGGAACGATCGTGTGGTAGTGACTTCAAATGATTGAGATAGTGACTTGGAACAATGTGCTAGTGTTCTATTCTTATTCTTGTTCTCCGTAGTTTTTGAACTACCTTCTGATCTAATTTTTTTTTCATTCTTAAAAATTTATAATCCAATAATAGTTTTTAAAACATTTTTAAAGATTAATATACTGCTACCATTTTTGCAAGAATAAGGGTATATTCTTAAACAAAAGATGAAATTGAGGATTTTTTTTATTACTTGTATCTTACAAGGCTCGAGTAACCATGCTCGTGCGTAAAAAGAAATAAGTTTTTCATTTGTTTCTCTTTATTTTTTGTATCAAAAAGTTTATTGTTTTGTAACCATTTTCAAAAAGAATTTTTAAAAATGTTTTGATTATTTAGGGGATTCGAGAATTAATCCGTGGAACTAATTCTTATTTTTGAATCTCTCTATTTTGGTTATGTGAAGAAAGAGTACAGAAATCCTAATTTTTCATCTTCTTCATCCTCTTTGATTTTCATGTTACTAATTTTCAGCTATATTTCATCCAATTTAAATCCTTTCTTCGTCAAGCTCACGTCAGAGATCAGGTGTTGTGTAAATCTTCAGGAGTAACTGATTTCTTATAATTTACCATCGGGGTTGCGCCAATTATGCTTTAAAGCTAGTGGGCTCATCTAGGACACAACGATCTGCATTTAGTCCTGTCACCTACATCTAAAGCTATGGGTAGAAGTGTTGAAAAATTATCTAAAGGAAGAATTTGAGTCCGAATTGATATTAAAGAGTTTCACATAAGACACAACTCTTAGAGATATATGTAGTTATGTGTCCTTGTGAAATTTAAAATGCTTGATTAAGTTTGAGTAAAGCATTTTTTACCGAGTTGAGGAAGTTATAGATAAAGAAGAAGAATATGCATGATGTTGTTTATAATGAAAGAGATGCGCTATTTTGCTATACTTTCACGATTTAAATATAAATGAATACTATACAAACACAATAATCATCTGCTGTGCATCTATTATATATATACATACACATATACACACACACACATCATACATACATGTTCTATTTATTTCATCAAATATATCTAATGGTGAGAAGAAAGATTTTTCTTTGAAATTTAATTATGATAAATGAAAAAATTTTATATTTGATTATGAGTTTTCTTTTATGACTATCATTTTTGTTTTTAGTTATTAAATTAAATGAATTTGCACAACTGATAAAAATATAGACAAATCCAAACACCCAAAAATTTTAAGAAGCCCAAAATAATCTTATAAAATTCAAAAAGCGAGACTCAAATTTTTAATTGCTAATTAGATATTATGAAAAAAATACATACTACATTTTAGCTTTCCATAACTTCTTAATTTGCAATCATTGTTTTCAAATCACAAAGGAAAGAGATCTATTTTTTTCATTAATAATCAATAGTATATTATCAATTCAAAATATTTTAATGGGTAAAATACCTTTTTAGTACGTGAGTTTTCAAGAATATTTTCATTTGTTCCCTAAGGTTTATTTTGGTCATTTTAGCCCGTCAGTTGTACGAAATAGGTTTAAAAGATCCTTATTCTCATTTTCTAAATTAATTTGATATTTTTTATATTCTTTTAAATTTTTATATGAAATTTTTAAATAAAAATATATTTTTATGTAACAACCAAAATTGTAAGGTGTTTTTTTTTTTTTTAATTTAGTTATCTAAAATTATTTGGGTGCTATTTGATATTAAATTATTTAGAATTATTTAAATTGTTTAAATAATTATTTATTAATTTTATTAGAAAATTAATTTGTAAAATTAATAAATTTTGATTTTAGAAATCAAATATGATTTTAAAATCAAAATGGGATTTTGCAAAAAGAAATCACACAAAAAGAAAAATGTGATTTTTCAACTTCATCTTCAAAGTAGCTCACAAACAACCCATTATCTTCAAACTTCAATAACTCCAAACATGAGTTGCATCCCATGTAGCAAATCTCTTTGCATGATAGTCTACAATATATTTAAGTGATTGGAGTGATTTTGGAGCAAGGCAACCGAAAGAATTTTAGCTAAAAATTCAAGAGAAGAATGTGTTCTTCATTGGGTTGTTGCAGTGAGCATTCTCCAAGTTCCCTTTGATTCCATCTTATTTTGAGTCCCACAACTAAATCTTGAGTACTAAGAGAATAGTAGGGAAGATTTTGTGGTGGTTTGCACAAAGATTTGGAGGATTTAGCAGCTGGAAATCAAGATTTGAAAGATATGTCTTGAAACCCATTAAATTCTGTTTGAGTATGTTTTTGTTTCTGCCAAAATTAATCAATTAGAGTGCTTATCGATGCTTGTTGCTTCCACTGCGTGCTGCTACCATCCCAACAATTGGTATCAGAGCATCATGTAAGCATTCAATTCGGTATAATTTTTGTTTGGTGGGTGTTTTATATGAGAAATATGAAAGTGCTGTACTGATATGATTTTCAGAGTTTCGGCCTTTATTTTCTCTTTAATTTCACATTTAAATTTGTAATTGGCTCTTGCTTGATGAGCTTATATGTCTTTTCAGGTGTTTGTAATTTATCTGGATTCATTAGAGTTGGAATTAATTTGTAATTCGATGAAACAAGCGAAAAGGCCGAGTTGTAGATTCCAGACGCTCAGCCTCTATTCATATCGTCGTTGAGCTTCAGTACCTAAATGATCATTTAGCTGAATGCATTAGACGATGTGAAGAAAAGCTAAACAATCGTGTAGCTTCGAACGTTGATCGTTGAGATGTTGTGCGCTAGATGATCGTGTACCTGCGAGGGCTAAGTGATGCATTGTATTACTGTACGATGGCACTACGCGATCATTTACCTCTATGTGACAGCTAAGTGATGCATTGAAATGCTAAGTGATAACATTAAGTGATCATTTACCTATGTGCAGTAGCTGGGCAATGCGTCGAGGGCTATGCGATAGCATTAAGAAATTGCTTACCTTTTACGTGTGCTAAACGATCAAGACGCGGTGCTAGACAATGGCATTAAGCCATGTGTAGTAAATTTCTGGCACTAAACGATGGAGCTGCACGATAGTGTTGGACACTAAGCGATCGTGTAGTGTCCTCCAGCACTAGACGATGACACTATGCAATAGAATGCAGACACTACACGATCGTGTAGTTTGATCAGGAGCTATGCGATAATTGCTAAATGATCACGCAGACACTAAACGATCAGGCAAACACATGACGATATTCGTCGATGCTAAACAATCAGCCTTAGCGAGATTTTAAGCGAGAGCGAGAGTAGTCAATTCGACTGGTTCTCTTCAGGTCCAGTCGGGTTCAGCCTCAAATGGTTTTTGGCTGGTCTAGTCCAGACTCTACAGGTTCAGTTCAGACGGTTCGAGTCCGGTTCAAGCATTTTGGAGCGATTAAAGTGGTGTTGAATTATTTTTTGTAATGGTTAGCCTTTTGTTTGCTTGTTTTTGCCAAAACTAAAACCATATCAGTCTGTGCTTAATTATTTATGCATTGGATGTATGTTATAATTAAATAAATCTTGTATTTTCATATAATATACCATGTAGATTTAAAATCCCACCGTAGGAAGCATGCAACATGCATGAAAGTATGTTATAATTTGTTATAATATACAGTATGCATGTTAGGGTTTCTTGTATTTAATATGAGTGTTATATTAGATATTGAATGCCTTTATGTATGTTGTGGATGTTTAGCATGTCTAATGTTTTATAAGTGTTATAAAATTGAAATAGACATTTAAAATCCATAACAAAGACAACTGCATGCTCACGTATGTTAACCAGATGTTTTAATAGTTAAAATAGGTCGTTAAACTTGTAAAACTAGGGTTACAAACTCAAACGGTATATAATACTATCGAAGGTTTGGGGTATTTAAGTTGACGGTCTACAGAACACCTCCTACCTTGGATTATGGCCGAATTATTGAGCGTTGGTAACTGGTTTTCTAAGTATTCATGAGCGATGTGACATAATATGTAAACCCCGAATTCTAGGTTTCCTAGATAAGCATGTTTAGCTAAAGGAATGTCATATTATATATTTGTTAAGTAGCAATTCATGTTTGTCTGTAGCAGTTATGATGTAAGGGAAGGAAAAACATACTAAATGAGGGGTGACGTGGCAGTTAATCCTTGAACTCTGGAGGCGGTGGGAAGCTTTTGGAAGAAGAACTTCAAAAGCATGGTTTCGGCAATTGACATGAGCAAATTTAGTAAAATCAGTGCCATTCGAAAACTGAGAGAAGCTAGTTTTCGAGGTTGTCTTGCCAGAGGAATATTGCCAATGAGAAGAACAAGAAGTAAGGAAAGGATAGAAAAGGCAGATTCTTGGGTTAATCAGGGCCCAAGGTGAAGATTGGAAGTTCCAGGCCAAACTAGAAGGAATTCTTTGCTGAAATTTTAAGGTAATAAAGTTACTCAATTCTAAACAAGTTTGTAGAAGAAAGTTTCTTGAAAAGAGCTCTTGAGTTATGAATTTTTAAATTTGTAACAGGGAATCGATGCATAAGTAGACAGCTGCTTGGGTTGAATAAACAACCAGTTCACCATGGGAGTTGTAGTAAGATGAGGGGATGAGGATCTTGCCTATAGAGGAAATCTCGCTGATCTCGCTCTAGAGAATCTTGCCAATCTCGCTCTAGAAGGAAATCTCGCTAGGAATTGGGCTAAGTATCGCTGGTAAGGTGAGTATCACTAGGATGAAAATTTACCAGGAAAAGTTTGATCTCGCTCAAGAAGATCTTGCTGGTATCGCTCTAGATGATCCCACTGGTATCGCTCTAGAGGATCTTGCTAGCATCGCTCTAGAGGATCTCGCTGACCTCGCTTAGGGGGATCTCACCAATAAAGCTGTCTATGTTGATGAAAAGTCCTTTAATAAATACATTAATTGAGGTATTTTACTAAGAATTCTAAGTAGTTTAATCGAGAATTATATCTTTTCAGGCCAAGAAGAGCTAGAGGAAGCGTATAAACATTAAGAGCCTGACGAACGGTGAGTGACTAAGTAAAGCACAGTGACATTGATGATGAATTTATACTTCCTCAAGCAACAAATGGTTAGAGAATAACTTAATGCATGTTTCCCGACTTGTATGTGTGTAACACAGGCCAAGGTATGTCGTGTAACCATTACAAAAGCTATGTTTCTAATTTTGATATATGCTTCCTAAAGGAAGGCTATGAGAGAATGAGTTCTTATGTAAATGAGTGGCAATGGAATACTTCTTGTGTAAATACTAGGCAGAGGAACTTAATTTGATGTTACAAAATACACATTTGATACCGAAGGACGTTTGATAAGGTATCTAACCAATTTGGTACCGAATGACATTTGAGAAGGTACCTGGCCAATTTGATACCGAAGGACATTTGAGATGGTATCTGGCCAATATGATACCGAAGGACATATGATAAGGTATCTTAGTAGCTCGATACTGAAGAACAAATTTGAGAAGGTATCTGAGTAGAAGTACCTAAGATATGATGGTACTTAGTATGGCCACGTGCACGTAGGTAGTTCTGAATGAGAGACCGAAGTATGGGTCTCTAGGCCGGTAATAAACGTTTCAGAACTAGAGCATTTAGGCTCATTCTCAACTAGGGAATAATAATGTTTAATGATGTCTGAGAATGGTTTAAAGCTACATTTAGAGACAATTGCTTGAGTTTACTCATTGGTATATTTACATGTTTATAGTGATGCTATGCTTGTTGCTTTACGTTTCTATAGTCACTCATTGGGATTTTAGCTCACCAAGTTTCTGTGTTTTCCCTTTTCAGGTAGCGGTCATATTCCTCGGGGTTGATCTTACTGCTGCTTGCCACTAAAAGACTCGGCTTATTAATAATATTTAGGTTATTGATCTGTCTATGTACACATATTTTAAGAGGGACTAGGGCTCTATGAGAGTTGTTTGGGCCATCTGTGAACGTTTCATCTCTTATATGTTATATCATGGTTGCATGCATGTGTGATATAATATTTTGTAGAACCTTAAGGAGGCTTATCTTATTCATACATTATTAATGTTTAACTAGTTGGCATTTAGATTAGAGGGCTAAGGTGGTGGGTACTGACAGTAGGCTATTAACTACCGCAGTCATATCCCCTTCTAGTTTGAGAGGGTAATCTAGGAGAGGGTGTGACAAGTTGGTATCAAAGAATAAGGTTTTGGGAATGAGAGGGAAGTTATGCATAAGCCTAAGTCCCTAAGTGTGAGTCCCTACCATGTGTACATTGTATTAGGTGAAATGTCAAGGCAAAATGGCAGACAAAGGAAGTAGACAGGTGGCAGGAAGACTCCCTACCAATAGGGTCCCAGAGGTTAGAAAGAACGCACCGGGTAGGAAAAAGAAGGTGAATGATCTAGTGGGTCAGGAAACGAAGTCCGAGGGAGAGTCTAGTACTCCCCAAGCAAGGGCAGATTCGCAGCTAAAAGATGCAATTTTTGACAGGATAGTGTAGAGGTTAGCAGCCAGTGTGGGCTCAATACGAGCAGACCCAGAGAAGAAATATGATATTGAGAGGTTTAAAGCCCTAGGGGCTGTGCAATTTGAAGGTATAGGAGATCCGGCTGAAGCTGAGTTATGGCTGGATGTAGTTGAAAAATGTTTCAATGTTATGGGTTGTCTAGAGGACAGGAAAGTAGGGCTAGCCGCCTTTCTACTACATAAGGGAGCAGAGAAGTGGTGGAAATTGATATCCGCCAGACGTGCCAGCACAGATGCGATATTATGGTCTGAATTCAGGAAGGCCTTTGAAATAAGTATTATCCCAGCTCGTTTTGGGATGCAAAAAGGGATGAGTTCCTCAGATTAACATAGGGAACGATGTCAGTGGCAGAATATGAGCAGAAGTTTATAGAGTTATCACAGTATGGTCTGCCGATTATTGTTGAGGAAAAAGATAGATACAGGAAGTTTGAACAATGTTTGAGGTAGGAAATTAGAACTCGTGACGTCTATGGTTAATTGGCTAGATTTTAACCAGTTAGTAGAAATAGCAACACGAGTCGAACAGAGTTTGGCAGATGTTGAGCAATTGCTAAGAGGCAGTGAGGCCGTAATAGGGCCTAGACACAGGGGATTTTCGATCTCCAGTTGCAACCCAGACTAGTGGAAGCCATTTCAGGGGAACCAGTTGGCAGGGATCCAGGAAAAGGAAAACGAGACCCTCGGCCAGTGCAGCTAGCCGATCAAAGATGCCATGATCTGGTGAGTCAGTAGCCAGCACAGACAAGAGACCGACATGCCCTAGTTGTGGCAAGAGGCATTTTGGGGCATGCTATAGTTGCAGAGGTGCATGTTTCAAATGTGGACAAACGGGGCATTTCAAGAGGGACTATATGAATAGGGACATCACAATAGCACAACAGTCGACCTCCCAGACAATTAACCAACCAAAGAGTGCTGGAAATCGGGGCGAAGGGTCAAGTGGTGCCAAGCAGAAGAATGTCGTAGGTCGACCTCAATAGCAGGGGCAAGTGTATGCCGTGACACACCAGGAGGCAGCGGAGTCTCCAGATGTTGTGACCGGTAATGTTATGTTATGTGGACAGTCTGCTTATGTTTTATTTGATCTTGGTGCCACACATCCATTTATATCTAGCATGTATACACCTAGTATAAATAGGTTAGTTGAACCTATGCCTGAAGAGTTATTTATCTCTACCCCTTTGGGGGATGTGATAGTAGTAGATAGATGCTATAATCATTATGAGGTACTGATCAATGGTCAGAACTTCTATGCTGATTTACTTCGTTTAGAACTATTGGAGTTTGATGTTATCCTGGGGATGGATTTTCTAAGTAGGTATCATGCTTCAGTAGACTGTTACAAGAAGGAGGTAGTGCTCAAAAAATCAAATGGCCAGGATGCAATGCTGACAGAAAGCAAACGATTAGTCGCGGGGAATTTGATATTGACAGTGAAATCTCAGAAGCTATTGAGCAAGGGATGTAAAGCCTATCTGGCTCATGTGATGGTTGCTCAAGGGAAAGAGCTGAACCCAAAAGATGTCCCAGTGGTAACTAAATTTCGGGATGTATTCCCTGAAGAACTATCAGGATTACCATCCGACAGGGAGGTGCAGTTTACTATTGACTTAGTTCCAGGAACAACTCCTATATCGCAGGCACCGTATAGAATGGCGCCGACTGAGTTGAAAGAATTAAAGGTTTAGCTGTAAGAGTTAATTGACAGGGGATACATTCGACCTGGTGTATCGCCTTGGGGAGCTCTGGTATTGTTTGTGAGGAATAAAGACGGTACACTTAGATTGTGTATCGACTATAGGCAGTTGAATAAGGTAACAATTAAGAACAATTATCCGTTACCACACATTGATGATTTTTTTTATTAGCTAAGAGGAGCCACGGTGTTTTCAAAGATAGATCTGAGATCGGGTTATCATCAACTGAAAGTGAGGGAAGCTGACATTCCTAAAACCGCATTTAGAACACAATATGGACATTATGAATTTTTAGTAATGCCATTTGGATTAACAAATGCCCTTGCGGTATTCATGGATCTTACGAACCTGACCAAGAAAGGCGTGAGGTTTGAATGGTCGTTGGAGTGTGAACATAGTTCCCAAGAGCTGAAGCAGACACTAGTATCAGCACCAGTGCTTACCTTGCCTATTCCAGGTAAGGAATTTGAGATTTATTGTGACGCATCCCAACAAGGATTGGGATGTGTGTTGATGTAGGATAGGAAGGTGATTGCATATGCATCTCGTCAACTTAAGAAACACAAGGACATTTATCCCACACATAATCTAGAGTTGGCAGCAGTTGTTTTGGCTCTGAAGTTGTGGAGACATTACCTTTTTGGAGAGCGCTGCAGGATATTTACAGATCACAAAAGCTTAAAATATATCTTTGATCAAAAGGAGTTAAATCTAAGACAATGAAGATGGATTGAATTTATTAAAGATTACGACTATTCCATCGAGTACCACCCCTAGTAAGGCTAATGTTGTAGTGGATGCGCTAAGTAGGAAATTTTCGGGACTCAGGGCCATTATTGGTTCAATAAGAGGAATGTTATTACAAGAATTCAGGAATTCTAGAACTGCCTTGTCAATGGAGTCGTCAGGAGAATTGATAGCTACTTTCTAGGTAAGGCCTACCTTAGAAAACCTTAAGTAGGATCAGTTGGAAGACCCTGATCTTCAGAAGATTGTTGATGATGTAAGGAAGGGCATCAGGGTTGACTTCCAACCGAGAGTAGATAATATACTAGAAAAGGGGGGGGAGAATGTATGTGCCTAACAAGCTATAGCTTAAACAAGCCATTCTAGAGGAAGCACATAGTTCCGCTTATGCTATGCATCCAGGAAGCACCAAGATGTATAGAACTTTGAAAAAAATCTTATTGGTGGCCTAGGATGAAGAAGGACATAGAAAAATATGTGGACCAATGTATAATCTGTCAACAAGTAAAACCTGAGAGACGAAGACCAGCAGGATTACTCAATCCACTCCCAGCGCCTGAGTGGAAGTGGGAGCATGTGACAATGGACGTTTTATTTGGATTGCCTAAGACACCCTCAGAATTTGATGGCATTTGGGCAATAGTCGATAGACTAACCAAGATGGCCAAGTTCATACCAGTAAAGGTTACTTTTCCACTAGACCGTCTAGCTAAGATTTATGTGGATAGGATAATCAGTCAATATGGAGCCCCATTGTCGATAGTGTCGGATCGGGACTCGAGGTTCACCTCAAAATTTTGGCCTAGTTTACAGAAGGCTATGGGAACTAAATTGCATTTCAGTACGGCTTTTCATCCACAAATTGATGGACAGTCGAAAAGAACTATACAAACACTGGAAGATGTGTTAAGAGCTTGTGTACTTCAATTCAAAGGAAGTTGGGATACGCACCTACCGTTGATTGAATTTCCCTACAACAATAGCTACCATTCTAGTATCGGAATGGCTTCTTATGTAGCATTGTACGGCCAACCTTGTAGGACCCCAGTATGCTAGAATGAAGTCAGAGAACGACAATTATTGGGTCCATAATTAGTTCAACAAACAACAGAGAATGTGAAACTTATCAGGGATATTCTTAAGGCGGCTTGCGATAGACAGAAGAG
Organism: Benincasa hispida; assembly: GCF_027475165.1. NCBI lineage: Eukaryota > Viridiplantae > Streptophyta > Magnoliopsida > Cucurbitales > Cucurbitaceae > Benincasa > Benincasa hispida. Next base: position 30,830,836 of record NC_143487.1, read on the forward strand.
CTACGCTGATAAGCGAAGAAGAGAACTAGAATTTGAAGTTGAAGAACAGGTATTTCTCCGGTTATCCCCATGGAAAGGAATTCTCCGGTTTGGGAGAAAAGGGAAGTTAAGTCCACGATACATCAGACCATATGAAATTGTGGAACAGGTTGGTCCAGCAGCTTATAGGTTGCAGCTGCCTATGGAGCTAGCTCATATTCGCAATGTATTTCATGTGTCGATGCTAAGGAAATATGTGCCTGATCCTATGCACATACTAGCAACACAACCGATACAACTCAAAGAAGATTTATCTTACAAGGAGGAGGCCATCGAGATCTTGGACAGGAAAGACCAGGTACTCAGAAATAAGACGATTCCTTTGGTGAAGGTGCTATGGCATAATCATGAAATCGAGGAAGCTACCTGGGAATCTGAAGAGCAAATGAGGAAGAGATATCCTCAACTTTTCAAATGACATATCAGGTAAATTTCGAGGACGAAATTTCTTTTAAGGGGGGAATGATTGTAAACCCCAAACTCTAGGTTTCCTAGATAAGCATGTTTAGCTAAAGGAATTTCATATTATATATTTATTAAGTAGCAATTCATGTTTATCTATAGGAGTTATGATGGAAGGGAAGGAAAAACATACTAAATGACGGGTGACGTAGTAGTTAATCCTTGAACTCTGGAGGTGGCGGGAAGGTTTTGGAAGAAGAAATTCAAAAGCATGGTTTCGGCAATTGACATCAACAAATTTAGTAAAATTAGTGCCATTCGAAAACTGAGAGAAGCTAGTTTGCGAGGTTTTCTTGCTAGAGGAAGATTGCACAAGGAGAAGAACAAGAAGTGAGGAAAGGATAGAGAAGGCAGAATCTTGGGTTAATCAGGGCCCGAGGTGAAGATTGGAAGTTCCAGGCCAAACTAGAAGAATTCTTTGCTGAAATTTTAAGGTAATAAAGTTACTCAATTCTAAACAAGTTTGTAGAAGAAAGTTTCTTGAAAAGAGCTCTGGATTTTGAGTTATGAATTTTTAAAGTTGTAAAAGGGAATCGGTGCATAAGTAGACAGCTGCTTGGGTTGAATAAACAACTAGTTCACCGTGGGAGTTGTAGCGAGATGAAGGGATGAGGATCTTGCCTATAGAGGAAATCTCGCTGATCTCGCTCTAGAGAATCTCACCAATCTTTCTCTGGAAGGAAATCTCGCTAGGAATTGGGCTGAGTATCGCTGGTAAGGTGAGTATCGCTAGGATGAAAATTTTCCAGGAAAAGCTTGATCTCGCTCTAGAGGATCTCACTGGTATCGCTCTAGAGGATCTTGCTGGCATCGCTCTAGAGGATCTCGCTGACCTTGCTCAGGGGGATCTTGCCAGTAAAGCTGTCTATGTTGATGAAAGTTTCTTTAATAAATGCATTAAGTGAGGTATTTTACTAAGAATTCTAAGTAGTTTAATCGGGAATTATATCTTTTCAGGCCAAGAAGAGCTAGGGGAAGCGTATAAACCATTAAGAGCCTAACGAACGGTGAGTGACTAAGTAAACTTAAGTTTCCAATACTCATGCATATATGATTAAGTAAAGCACAGTAACATTACTGATGAATTTATACTTCCTCAAGCAACAAATGGTTAGAGAATAACTTAACGCATGTTTTCCGACTTGTATGTGTGTAACACAGGCCAAGGTATGTCGTGTAATTATTACAAAAGCTATGTTTCAGATTTTGACATATGCTTCCTAAAGGAAGGCTATAAGAGAATGAGTTCTTATGTAAATGAGTGGAAATGGAATAGTTCTTGTGTAAATACTAGGCAGAGGAACTTAATTTGATGTTAGAAAATACACATTTGATACCGAAAGACGTTTGAGAAAGTATCTAGCCAATTTGGTACCGAAGGACATTTGAGAAGGTACCTGGCCAATTTGATATTGAAGGACATTTGAGAAGGTATCTGGCCAATTTGATACCGAAGGACATATGAGAAGGTATCTTAGTAGCTCGATACTGAAGGACAAATTTGAGAAGGTATCTGAGCAGAAGTACCTAAGATATGATGGTACTTAGTATGGCCACGCGCACGTAGGCAGTTATGAATGAGAGACCAAAGTAGGGGTCTCTTGGCTGATAATAAACATTTGGAAGCTAGAGCGTTTAGGCTCGTTCTCAACTAGGGAATAATAATGTTTAATGGTGTCTGAGAATGGTTTAAAGCTACATTCAGAGACAATTGCTTGAGTTTACTCATTTGTATATTTACATGTTTATAGTGATGCTATGCTTGTTACTTTACGATTCTATAATCACTAATTAGGCTTTTAGCTCACCAAGTTTCTGTATTTTCCCTTTTCAGGTAGCGGTCAGATTCCTCGAGGTTGATCTTGCTGCTGCTTGCCACTAAAAAACTCAGCTTATTAAGAAGATTTAGGTTATTGATCTGTCTATGTACACATGTTTTGAGAGAGACTGGGGCTTTATTAGAGTTGTTTAGGCCATCTATGTACGTTTCATCTCTTAGATGCTATATCATGGTTGCATGCATATGTTATATAATATTTTGTAGAACCTTAAGGAGGCTTATCTTATTCATACATTATTAATGTTTAACTAGTTGGCATTTAGATTAGTGGGCTAAGGCGGTGGGTATTGGCAGTAGGGCTAGTAATTATTGCGGTCATATCCCCTTCTAGTTTTGAGAGGGTGTTACATAATAAAAAGGGTTTATCACCTAGACATCGTAGGTTTAAGTCCATTTATAAGTGTTATATTCAGATAAACCACATAGACTTAGGGTTGTTTCTATTAGCCGTAAAAGAACCTAAGTATAAATTTACCCAAAAATTAGAACACTTAAGTGGTAGTCAACAACTTCTATATGATAGAGTTATTAGAAAACTTCAATGGGAGATTAATAACATATTCGATACATTATTCTTAGCTCTCACGTCTCTAAGAGTTCACAATCTTGATTTAAGTGATACTTCTGTCACCCTAGGAGTGACCTCTATACGAAAAGTATTTTTTAGCTTAAATTTAGATTCTGGTGAATAATGGGAAGTTGTTCGAACATAAATCAAGTTTACGATTTAAACTGCCACATCTCCACATAGTTTACACCGTTAGATTCATGACGCTTCATGTCACCCTGGGAGTGACCTCCATACGGAAAGCGGATGTATGTGTGAATACCAAGGTAAATGGAGGAAGTAGTTCATAGTAAGTGGGTGAAGGAAATGTGTCAACATATCCTACAGTCTCCTGCATTAGTTTGAACTGTGAGAATCCTATGTTCGCCTATTGGTTAGCTTTAAGCGGCCTTTTGCTAGTCTTTTAACGATGGCTATCCCTACGGAGGGTTGTAACATAGGATTCAGAACAACCTAGGCTTCAGTCAAATGAATAGGGTCTTATAGTTCCCTCTTGGGTATTGTCTTCTATTTCAGAGCCATACTCATATCGTTCTGTAACATCTGAAAATGACGGGTCTACACTTACGGAATTATTAAGTGTTAATAATTTATGACCAAAAGCGGTACCTAAATGACTATCGGAATATGAGTTATTCTGGGAGATAGTATTTAGTCAAGAATGTCTTGGTGTAGTACCGTTGCAAAAGAATAATCTTTGGTACATTATAAAATTGCTAAAATTTGAATGGATTTAAAAGCAATTCACTTATTGAATTTGTTTATAATTTCAGAATGACGAGTTCAATAATACAATTGTTGGCATCGGATAAACTCATCGGGGATAACTACATGTAAAACCCAAACCCTAATTACTTTAAGTAAGAGTAAGTAATGAGATGTGTCCTAATGAGTTAAATGAAGTCATGTTTTAGGAGGGTTAGATGATGGAAGCAAGAAGAAATAAGCTCTTGTGTAGCTAAGTATAAACCCCGAATTCTAAGTTCCTAAACAAATATGTTTAGCCAAAGGAATGATATATTAAATATCATATAAGTGAAAATCCATGTTATTTAAAGAAGGTGTAGAGAAAGGAAAAGAAAAATGCAAAATAAGGAAGCCCACTTATTGGTTTGGCACGTGGTGGTTAATCCTTGAATTCAGGAGGCGACAGGAGAATTAAAAGGGAAAAGGAACTTTGAAAGTTTGGTTTTGGCAATCTACACGAGAAAATTTAATGAAATCGGTGTCATTCGAAAGATGGGAGAATCTAGTTTTCAAGGTTGTCTTGCCGGAGAAAGATTTTAGGAGAAGAAGAACAGAAAGTGATGAAATTACATAAGAGACAGAATCTCGGGTTAATCAGGGCCGAGGTGAAGATTGGAAGCTCTAGGCCAAATTATAAGGAATTTTTGGCTGAAAGTTTAAGGTGAGAAAGTTAATTCAATTATAAATATGTTTGTAGAAGGAAGTTTCTTGAAAAGAATTCTTGATTTTAAGTTATGAATTTTTAAAGTTGTAACAGAGAATCTAGGCATAAGTAGACAGTTGCTTGGGAAGAACAAGCAAACAGCTCACCGTGGAGATTATAGCGAGATTTTGTGATGAGGATCTCGCTAATGAAGGAAATATCGCCAAGTTTGTGATGAGGATCTCTCTAATGAAGGAAATCTCGCTAATTTTATGATGAGGATCTCGCTCTAGAAGGAAATGTCGCTAGAAATTGGGCTGAATATCGCTGGTATCGGTGGTAAGGTGAGTATTGCTGGTATCGTAGGAAAGGTGAGTATCGCTAGTAAGGTGAGTATTGATAGGAAAAGCTTGATCTCGCTCATCAGGAGAATCTCACTCATGAGGAGAATCTTGCTAGTAAAGCTGAATTTGATAATGAAAGTTCCATTAGTAAATGAACTATTTGAGGTATTTTGCTAAGAATTCTAAGTAGTTTAACCGGGAATTATGTTCTTTCAGGCCAAGAAGAGCTAAGAGAGGCATATAACCCGTTAAGAGACCAACGAGCTGTGAGTGACTATGTGATGGCTTACTGTTTTAATGATTTAGAAACTATGATTACTTGAAGACATTTCCCATGTTAAGTGTTTAAATGAATTGCCAAGCAACATATTTGTGAAACTGTTTCTCATGCTAAGTAAAGCATGTTTTCCCTGGAATTGACATGATTTAGATATGTTATCTTGTCCAAATACTTTCAGTATGTTTAAGTAACTCTATTTTTATGATGAACCAGTATGATGGATGAACTAGTATGATGATTTGAGCACTAAGCCTTAGTGTTCAACTAAAGGTTTATGACTAGTTATATGATGGATACTGAAGGACAATGAGAAAGTATCCTATCAACTAAATGTTTATGACTAGTTATATGATGAATACTGAAGGACAATAAGAAGGTATCGTAAGGATTCTAAAGGACAATGAGAAGGTGTCCTAAGGATACTAAAGGACAATGAGAAGGTATCCTAGCAAGTACCTAAGGTCTGATGGTACTTAATTATAACCACGTGTACGTAGGTAATACGACGTCGAGGGATTGAGCAAAAAGGGTTCTCCCCGACTAAGGTTGACATTGAGGATTAGATCTAATAGTTCACTCTCAACTAAGGATAAAGGTAGTCATATCTTCTCCTAGGCTAGAAGGATAGTTTGGAATTGCTAATGCTTATGAATGTTTATCAACGCATGATGTTACTAATGTATGAGTTTTCCAAGAATTTTTTCCATATCTAACGCATGCTAATAGTTTTACAAGCTAGTTCAACATGATTTAAGCTAACTTATTGTGCAATGTATGAAGCATGCATTAGGATATAGCTAAGGTCATATGAAGCATGATGTACTATGCTGTAAATACCTAAGTTTGTCAGAGTACATGCGTTAGTATTCCTAAATATACTGAAAGGGTTACTGAAGGTAGGGAAGGTATCCTAAAGAGTTTTCTATGCTATATTTGAGAACTATTCTTTAAATACTTTTCGAGAACTTGATAGCTTGAGTGAGCTGGATACCAAAGGTAAGGAAGGTATCTACATAAATGTCCTAAGGTGTTGACGGTACATAGAAAACTCCATGGGCATGTAGACAGGTCTGAATGAGAGGCCAAAGTATGGGTCTCTTAGTCGATACAGATGTCTAGCTAGAGCGATGTATGCTCGTTCTCAATTGAGGAATAATGATGTTAATGGTGTTTTAAAGGTTTTATGTACACGTTTGCTTGGTATACTTTAGTTTCAGTTCCCAAAGGACTATTCTGCTGCTGCTCTACCACTCAATGAAACAGGTTGAAGGAAGCGTAATTGAAGACCTGTATTAGTTAGTACACATGTGTTTGTCTAGTGAATAGTATTCTTGATGGGGCTCACTAGGTTGTAATATCCATGTATAAATAATGTTGCGAAACCCTGTAATGTAAATCTGTTAAGTTATGAGTTAATATGTATGTATTCAGGGTTTGAGTATTATTTAACAGGTAAGACAGGCAGTAAGTGCCACCAAAAGGGTTGGTAACTACTGTAGTCACCATTCCGTCTAGGTTAGGAGGGTAATCTGGTGTGGGATGTGACAAATTGGTATCAAAGCAAAAGATTTTACAAAGAGAGGGGAAAAGTTTATATATATGAGTCTGAGTCCTAAGTCCTTAGCATGTGTACTACCTAAGTAAGAGGAAGATGTCAAGTAAAAGTGGCAAGCAAAGCAGGCAGACAGACAATGGAAACCCTAACCCTACCTTTAGAAGTTTCGAGATTCGAGGGAATCCAAATGTTAGTGAA